>NC_137916.1:31096510-31099010 GCF_963457725.1 Sprattus sprattus | reverse complement strand
CAAACTGGAGGGTGTAAAGACTCAAGACTCATCGAACAGAACTGCAAAACTATTTATCCTGGACTTTTGTTTCTGGTCAACGCAGGCTACTGCCCCTCATCATCCTCCCTCTTCACTCAGTACTTTTCAGTACTGTTCATGTGCTCTGCTCCGGACAGAACACTATGTTCTCGGTTAAGTGTTATAAATCTGATTTGACATCAGAAAGCCGTTTTTTGTGTGAAATAATGATAACCCAAGGATGCCGCTATCCAACATTGTAATTTACAGGAGGTGAACTCTCTGTACAGGTGGGACATCTTGCCGTCATCTAGGGATTGCATCTAGGGTCTTCATATCACACCCATAAGCACTGAACACCATTTATAAAGAGCAGTCACTTTGTGTGTATGTTTATTAACTGCTTATGGTAGTATTCAAAGAAATTAATACGTATTGGATTTAAATTGCATAGTTTTGACATGAAGGTATCACTGTTATGTATTAATATTAGCAAATAATGTTCAGAAACATTTATTTTATGTGCTTATGGATGTGGTATGAAGTCCCTACGAAGGTTTTCCTTCAAATAAAGTGTTGATAAATATTTTCCACTTCCCCCAGGGCTACACCAACCTCTAAGGGGAAATCAGGCTCTAAAATGGCGTCTCAAACCTCAGACTCAAGACTTACAGGTTGCCTTGTTTGTCACTTTTTTTATATTTTGACCTGCTGGGGGTCCTCGCCTCGTCCTTTCTGGTATCCTGATGATGTCATGAGTGGAGGGGAAGAACCTCTTCAGTTCACCTCTGGCCTCTGAGGAACCTCTGGTCCACAGAACACAAACACATTGCATAGTGATGATGCTTTTTGAGCCCAGACTACCAGAGACAAAGGGTCATGTGTGTGTGGGGGGGGCTCTATAAGCGGGTCATGTGTGTGGCGGGGGGGGGGGGGGGGGGTGCTCTATAAGCGGGTCATGTGTGTGGCGGGGGGGGGGGGGGGCTCTATAAGCGGGTCATGTGTGTGGCGGGGGGGGGGTGGGGCTCTATAAGCGGGTCATGTGTGTGGCGGGGGGGGGGTACGGGGCTCTATAAGCGGGTCATGTGTGTGGCGGGGGGGGGGGGGGGGGCTCTATAAGCGGGTCATGTGTGTGTGGGGGGGGGGGGGGGGGGGGTGGCTCTATAGCACCAGAGGCTAACCAGGCAGTTGAATGTATTCAGATAGTTGTCACACTCATTCTGGCACTCTGTATTTTTTAATCAAGATTAGTTACTTATTATTATTTAATAAATAACTTATCATGTATTTATTACTACTTATTATCTCCAGCCTTCAAACAATACCAGCACTGCCAGGGCACACTATGTACTTAAAAACAGCAGTCAGCAGAGACCCCCGCAGTGAGAGCTTTTACTTTCAGATCTCCGTTAATGCAGCCGGATGTTCCGTCATACATACCACCCATAGCCACTGATACGCCAAGCTGTGTAGTTAGAAGCGATGATCTCGGTCATCATACCTGTTTCGGAAAGACAGGGTGGAAGAGTGATCATAGACGATGTAATGCCTCCGTGTGAAAGCCTTTGCCTCGAACATTACGCTGGTCCTCAGCCGAGTGTGAGTAGTTCTGTTAGTGCCCTAAAGTATATGGCTAGTTTTCATAAAGGATACAGTCTTTCTCAATGCTGTGTGAAAATCACCTTTGACTAACCGACGGCTATCAGTCTTTATATTCCACATTGAAGACCCACCTGGCTCTATTAAGGAAACATTTTCCATAAATTAGCCCATATTCCAGTAGATTATAGATAAGAAATATAGGATAAACTATTGTTATGCCCCTTATATTACAGATGTAATATATAATTGGTATTGTATAGGAAATATATCTTTATTTATCTGCAAACACTTAAAATGCTATTGATGGAGTATTCTGTAGGTGTAAGGAACAACTGAACTGCCCCCATTACTTCGGACTTATTCTAATGAATATGCTTCATATATCTATGCTGTGCATAATAGCAGTTGAAGTGTAAATAAATAAACAAAATAAAATAGCTAAATAAAATAGCTGGGGTTGAGCTAAAGAGGTCTCAGTATTACTCACCTTTTAGATGAAGTTAAACGCAAACATGAGTGGATTTGAAAGAGTAGTATTCTTTTGTCATTGTAAATATGTTCGAGTCCACATTCGAGTCCACCCATAAGCTTTGGTGATGCTGTTCATATGTATCAATGGAGATATGCTTCATTGTTCAATAGGTAAGACTGCTAGGGCTGAGCTTCTAGTCTGCTATGTGTGTGTGTGTGTGTGTGTGTGTGTGTGTGTGTGTGTGTGTGTGTGTGTGTGTGTGTGTGTGTGTGTGTGTGTGTGTGTGTGTGTGTGTGTGCGCGTGTGTGTGTGTGCACTTGTTTAAGACTGATGGCAGTAGCACAATACTGAGATCAGCTAGTCGAAGATTCCACGTTATCTTTGTCTTTGTGAGAGTAACTTTAGTCAACATCGGAACAAATTCAG
>NC_137916.1:31074010-31089010 GCF_963457725.1 Sprattus sprattus | reverse complement strand
TACAGCTCCTCTCTGTGTGTGTGTGTGTGTGTGTGTGTGTGTGTGTGTGTGTGTTTGTGCATATACAGCTCCTCTTCTGTCCTGTTCTTGTCTGTCTGAACAAGACTCTTTTCACTTTAAAAGAAAATAAATGAGAAAAAATAAATAAACCTAGAGGCATCCAAAATTGTAAGAACTGTTAAAATAATGAATGGTAAGTGTTCATTTTTATATAAAATGTTATTTAAAATAAAGTATGATACATGTTGTATTTTAGGCAGTGTTGTGTTTGGCCCACTTCAATTTAGTATGATAAACACCATCTAGCAGTGCTTCAGTCACACACACACACACACACACACACACACACACACACACACACACACACACACACACACACACACACACACACACACACACACACACACACACACACGCACACACACACACACACTAGCAGTGCTTCTGGCCAACACACTATAAATATAAACTGCCTTTTCAAAGCACCCTGGTACCCAAGACTCCCACTGAATTGTGCCTGGGCTCATGTCAAGTTCAGTTGCTCTTTAAGTCTGCAAAGATGAAACTAAGTGATTTAAGTTAGGTGACAAGTTTCACATAAATCATCCTAATGGAGTGGTATAAAGAAGACTGTGTGTGTGTGTGTGTGTGTGTCCATCTTAATGGAGTGGTATAAAGAAGCCTAGCGGGCCTGGGCTGGAAGGTTGAGGCATATTTGCATGGCTGTGTGTGACAGCTGAAGTATTAATGGCCGAGGCTGAGTAAGAACAGCATGACTTTGCTTCTAGCAATGTCTCACCCTCTCCCCCAGGAGGGGAGGTAAAAAAAAAAGAGGCACCATCATGTCACAAGTGCACAGTGTCACACACACACACACACACACACACACACACACACCCCTACACACTCAGTGCACAGTAACTGCCCCCGCCCCCCCACCCCTCCCCCCACCCCTCCGCTGGGCTTCATAGGTTTTATATTATCGATGAGGAGACTGTTAGGCCCAAAGGTGTCATCGGAGCAGATATCAAACAGTCGCTCGTGTAAATACGTTTGAAACCCCAGTAGACCCGCTCCTCAGGTCGAGCTCTGTCGGTTCAAAACAGAGACAACTTACGACAAAGTAGTGTTGTATTCATTTTGTTTGTCTTAACAGTCACATTCTCAGACAAAACAAAAAAAAAGCCCCAGTCCCTTGAGTGATATGAGCTTGTAAGGCCCAACACCAACAACGACCCCACACCCCCAACAACAACCCCACAACCCAACCAACCCCACCAACAACAACAACCCCACACCCCCAACAACAACCCCACCAACAACAACCCCACACCCCAACCACCCCCACCCCCAACAACAACCCCACACCCCAACCAACCCCACCCCCAACCACCAACAACAACAACAACAACCCCACACCCCCAACAACAACCCCACCAACTACAACAACCCCACACCCCAACCAACCCCACCAACAACAACAACCCCACACCCCCAACAACAACCCCCCCAACAACAACCCCACCAACAACAACAACCCCACACCCCCAACAACAACCCCACCACCAAAAACAACCCCACACCCCAACCAACCCCACCAACAACAACAACCCCACACCCCCAACAACAACAACAACCCCACACCCCCAACAACAACAACAACCCCACACCCCCAACCACCTACAACCCCACACCCCCAACCAACCCCACCAACAACAACAACCCCACACCCCCAACAATCACCAACAACAACCCAACACCCCCAACCACCTACTAGCTACACCGCGAACCACCAACAACACCCCCAACAACAACAACAACCCCACACCCCCAACAACAACACATTTTAAAATAACATGGGTCATAATTACGGGTAAACGAGCAATGTTCTGTTCCTCTTGTTCTTCATTTAAATTTGCACCGTCAGCTGTTGGCCATTTCCTTAAAAAGGCGTCCAGACCTGCTGGCTTTGAACATGCCATGATTGAACAATAACTCAGGTAGCAGGAATAAAATGTTATCAGACGAGAAGTTCAGTCGAGGGTGTGGTGTTTCCTGAGAAACCCAGGGCTTTGACTGTGGCAGTCGCAGAGCTCTGCGGGCAGGCAGTTTCCTAGTCACAGAAAAACGTTAGTTTGAAAAACACTGGCTTATGGGAATATATGAATTTGAGAGTGAATAGTCTACACATGATGATTCAACAAGTAATCCCTTTGAGCTATAAATGTAACTGTATTCTGAGTACCACCAATATAAATAGTAACTGTATCTGAATATACAGTGTAAGAAATGAAGGATGTTCCTTTGCTTTTGATGCACCAATCTTTATTCCAGTAAAGTGCAGTAACGAAGCACGTGGAACAAACTCAGGATTCAGCGAGCATCTCCAATTCTAGCCTTATACAGCCGCGGAAAAATTTAAGAGACCACTTCAAAATGATCAGTTTCTCTGGTTTTACTATGTATTGGTATGTGTTAAAGTAAAATGTACATTTTAGTTTTATTCTATAACCTACTGGCAACATTCCTACCAAATTTCAAATAAAAATATTGCCATTTAGATCATTTATTTGCAGAAAAATGACAATTGGTCAAAATAGCAAAAAAGATGCAGTGTCTTCAGATCTGGAATAATGCAAAGAAAACAAGCTCATATTCATTTTTAAACTACACAATACTAATGCTTTAACTTAGGAAGAGTTCAGAAATCAATATTTGGTGGAATAACCTTGATTTAAAATCACAACTTTCATGTGTCTTGGCATGCTCTCCACCAGTCTTTCACATTGCCGTTGGGTGACTTTATGCTACTCCTGGCGCAAGAATTCAAGCAGCTCGGCTTCTTTTCAGAAGAAATTGGGCTGGCCATGACAGGGTCCTGATCTGGTGATACTCCATTCACACCTTTACTGGCCTGGCTGTGTGGCATGGAGCATTGCCCTGCTGGAAAAAACACTTCTCAGAGTTGGGGAACATTGTCAGAGCAAAAGGAAGCAAGTTTTTCTTCCGGGACAACGTTGTACTTTGCCTGGCTGAGGTTTGTAAAAGACCATAAGAATTGAACCAAAGCGGACTGGAAGGTCTCCTAGTTCGTCTTCTCTGATGAGTCCAATTTTCAGCTTTGCCCAACACATGGTCGTCTGATGGTTAGACGGAGACCTGGAGAGGCCTACAAGCCACAGAGTCTTGCACCTACTGTGAAATTGGACTCATCAGAGAAGACGAACTAGGAGACCCTCCAGTCGGCTTTGGTTCAATCCTTATGGTCTTTTACAAACCTCAGCCAGGCAAAGTACAACGTTGTCCCGGAAGAAAAACTTGCTTCCTTTTGCTCTGACAATGTTCCCCAACTCTGAGAAGTGTTTTTTCCAGCAGGGCAATGCTCCATGCCACACAGCCAGGCCAGTAAAGGTGTGGATGGAGTATCACCAGATCAGGAGCCTGTCATGGCCAGCCCAATTTCGAGACCTGAATCCCATAAAAAAAACTCTGAAATGTGATCAAGAGGAAGATGGATGGTCACAAGCCATGAAAAGAAGCCGAGCTGCTTGAATTCTTGCGCCAGGAGTAGCATAAAGTCACCCAACGGCAATGTGAAAGACTGGTGGAGAGCATGCCAAGACACATGAAAGTTGTGATTTTAAATCAAGGTTATTCCTGTCAGGGGCTCTTCTCAGGGATGAGACCTGAGTTGCTGGATTTGGGGAACCAGCGCTTAACCCAGTGGGCTACAGACAGGACCCAGTTGCAGGATGTCGTTTGGAGTTTAGTTTCCTTTTATTTTCAAAAAACACAAGATTCCTCGAAAGAAGAAACTACAAAAACGCAGAAAATCAAGAACAGGGCAAAAGGCCATAAACTAAATACTACTAATGTGCTTGAGAGCACCACAAAACAATGTGCTTGAGAGCACTACAAAACAATGTGCTTGAGAGCACGACAAAACTATGGCGCTTGAGAGCACTTCTCTCAACCATGGGGAACAAAGACAATACAACGACCAGAGCCAGAGCAGGGAAACTAACCAGGTATTTAAAAGGTGAGGGCACATAGTTAGAGGAGGGCACACAATGGGGAACAGGTGAGGGCACACAATTGGGAACAGGTGAGGGCACATAACGAGACACAAAGGCACATGTGAACACAAACATAAAGTAAAATGTCCTTTTGGCCACTAGATGCCGTCAATGTGCCAAATTACGGGAATCGCCGCCCAAAGTCCTGACAGAACCCCCCCTCTAAGGGTCGGCTTCCAGACGACCCAAAGAAAACTCAAAAAGTCCATACCGGGTGGGTGGAGGGGGTCCAGGGTAAGGAGCCAGGACGGCGGGAACTCAGCAGGGTCAGAGTGTCTGGTGGGCGGCCGGGCGGGCGGCCAAGCAAGGGCAAAGTGTCTGGTGGGCGACCGTGCAGGCGTCCACATCGAGGCAGTGTGTCTGGTGGCCGGCCGGGCGGATGGCCACAGCGAGGCAGAGTCTCGTCGGGTGGACGACCAGGACGAGGCAAACGGTCTGGCAGGCGACTGGAAGCCTTGATGGAGCTGAGGAGACCAAGATGCCTCTCCTTGGCCAGGAACTGGAAGACCCCGTCAGAGGATGAGGTCAGGGTTGTAGCACCTGCGGTGGCTGGGGTTGCAGGACCAGTGGCTGAGGTTGCAGGACCAGTGGCTGGGGTTGACTCGGCACCGGGACAGCCAGGTTCACTGGAGCTGGCAGCACTGGATACTGGGACAGTGGAACCTAGGACAGAGGAGACGGGGGCAAGGCTGCCTGGTTCGCTCGGGGTGGCAGCATTCGAGCTGCCTGGTTCGCTCGGGCTGGCAGCATTCGGGCTGCCTGGTTCGCTCGGGCTGGCAGCAGTCGGACTGCCAGGTTCGCCCAGGCACATATTCACAGAAGCACACACTTTAACACTCACACACACACACACGTGCATACATACACGTACACACAACTGTAAGACACAGAAAAAGATGCACACAGACACAGCCACACACACACACGCACACACGCACACACGCATGCACACTCTGTCAGGGCTTTTCTCGGGGATTGAACCCGAGTAGCTGGGGCTGGCGGCATCGGGGCTGCCTTCTTCGCCGGGGCTGGCGGCATCGGCTCTGCCTTCTTCGCCGGGGCTGGCGGCATCGGGGCTGCCTTCTTCGCCGGGGCTGGCGGTCTCCAGGACTGCTGCATCCAGGCTGGGTGCCTCTGGAACTGCAGCAGCTGGGGAGCCTGGGTCACTCAGGCTAGGGGTCTCCAGGACTGCTGCATCCAGGCTGGGTGCCTCTGGAACTGCAGCAGCTGGGGAGCCTGGTTCACTCAGGCTAGGGGTCTCCAGGACTGCTGCATCCAGGCTGGGTGCCTCTGGAACTGCAGCAGCTGGGGAGCCTGGTTCACTCAGGCTAGGGGTCTCCAGGACTGCTGCATCCAGGCTGGGTGCCTCTGGAACTGCAGCAGCTGGGGAGCCTGGTTCACTCAGGCTAGGGGTCTCCAGGACTGCTGCATCCAGGCTGGGTGCCTCTGGAACGGCAGCAGCTGGGGGCCCTGGTTCACTCAGGCTGGGGGCTTCTGGGCTTGCGACCTCCGGGCTGGCGACCACCGGAACCATAGGAGCAGGGAGGTCGGGGACCGGAAGGGACCAGATATCCAGAGGAACTGCAGTACTCTGTGGAGCAGGGGTACGCCGGGGTGCTGGAACTGGAGCCCGGCGAGGGACAGGCACTGGCACAGGGAAACGCCGGGGTGCTTGCACAGGGAAACGCCGGGGTGCTGGCACAGGGAAACGCCGGGGTGCTGGCACAGGGAAACGCCGGGGTGCTGGCACAGGGAAACGCCGGGGTGCTGGCACTGGTGAGGGGGTTCCAGGAGGTGCCGGGAAGGAACAGGTTGCAGCGGGAACAAGGGAAGCAGCGGCTGTCGTCAAGTGAGCAGGAGTAGAGGCAGCGTCTCTCTTCAGAGTAGCCCTAATTTGCTCCAGTCCTGACATCCTCTGAAGGTAACGAGCAATGTCCTCCCGCTGGCGAGCAGGATCCCGCTGCTGGAGGATATCTTCCCGCTCCTGCTCCAAGACCTTCTCGCCATGAAGCAGTATCCCCAGTAGCGTCTCTCTCATCTGCTTCAACCATCGCTGTTGGACAACATCTGCTGGGTCCATGATTCTCTGGTCGTTCTGTCAGGGGCTCTTCTCAGGGATGAGACCTGAGTTGCTGGATTTGGGGAACCAGCGCTTAACCCAGTGGGCTACAGACAGGACCCAGTTGCAGGATGTCGTTTGGAGTTTAGTTTCCTTTTATTTTCAAAAAACACAAGATTCCTCGAAAGAAGAAACTACAAAAACGCAGAAAATCAAGAACAGGGCAAAAGGCCATAAACTAAATACTACTAATGTGCTTGAGAGCACCACAAAACAATGTGCTTGAGAGCACTACAAAACAATGTGCTTGAGAGCACGACAAAACTATGGCGCTTGAGAGCACTTCTCTCAACCATGGGGAACAAAGACAATACAACGACCAGAGCCAGAGCAGGGAAACTAACCAGGTATTTAAAAGGTGAGGGCACATAGTTAGAGGAGGGCACACAATGGGAAACAGGTGAGGGCACACAATTGGGAACAGGTGAGGGCACATAACGAGACACAAAGGCACATGTGAACACAAACATAAAGTAAAATGTCCTTTTGGCCACTAGATGCCGTCAATGTGCCAAATTACGGGAATCGCCGCCCAAAGTCCTGACAATTCCACTAAATATTGATTTCTGAACTCTTCCTAAGTTAAAGCATTAGTATTGTGTAGTTTAAAAATGAATATGAGCTTGTTTTCTTTGCATTATTCGAGATCTGAAGACACTGCATCTTTTTTGCTATTTTGACCAATTTTCATTTTTCTGCAAATAAATTATCTAAATGACAATATTTTTATTTGAAATTTGGTAGGAATGTTGCCAGTAGGTTATAGAATAAAACTAAAATGTACATTTTACTTTAACACATACCAATAAATAGTAAAATCAGAGAAACTGATCATTTTGAAGTGGTCTCTTAATTTTTTCCGCGGCTGTATACTGTTTTAATACAACCTCCTTGAATGTTAATTAGCTAGGCTTGACATACAAACAGGTCTGGCAACCTTTTGTTGTTCTGTATGATAATCAGGTTTCTCTGACTGAGATGGTTCTCAATGTCCTCCTCCATTTCCATACTATGATTAATTGCAGTCACTCACACCTCAGTTTGCTTCCTGCCCCCAGGTGTCTGAGCTAATCCATTGTGGGGACCTTTCCTTAACAACAAACAACAAACAACAGCAACAACCTTTCCTTGGTTACCATGATACGATTACCATTGTGGATAGCAGCTGCTGATCATCAATCTCATGTTCACTCACAGGATATACTGTCATTTCTTACAACAGTTACTCATATTTTGAATTCTAAATAAGTACACATATTCCTTTCCTCCCCAACACTGCAGATGGAGCCGTAGGAAGAGTCGACCACTCAGCTCTCAGTGAGTGCTCATCTAGGAGGATGCATGGATGACAACACGATACACTTGGCACCAAACACAGGAACATTTTTAGAGCATTGTTCCAGCCTATGGGCAGCCACCTGCTTAGACACAGACACCCTCTGAGAGTGTTTCCATGCATCGAGCTCTATGTCTGGAATGCAGCTAAACAGCTCTTGTCTGGGGTCAGGGGTCACCGTGTCTTTTCGTTCCTCCTGTTTATAGCACGGATCTTGTTTTTCATCTTATGAATAGACCCCTGCACAACTGCAGCTATTTATACATGCCCTGCCCAGTGCCTCTAGAGCCTCCTGGGTAGAGGACAAGGTAAAGCCCACGGCAGGGGGTAGACCTGGAACTCATAACACAATCCCTGACCTTCACAGAGGTCACGATTAGCACCCTCAGCCCCCCCACACCAGCCACACACACACACACTCCTCCCTCAGCCCCCCCACACCAAGCCACACACACACTCCTCCCCTCACCCCCCCACACCCAGCCACACACACACACACTCCTCCCCTCAGCCCCCCCACACCCAGCCCCCCACACACTCCTCCCCTCAGCCCCCCACACACTCCTCCCACACACTCCTCCCCTCAGCCCCCCACACACTCCTCCCCCACACCCAGCCCCCCACACACTCCTCCCCTCAGCCCCCCACACACTCCTCCCCCACACCCAGCCACACACACACTCCTCCCCTCAGCCCCCCCCACACACTCCTCCCCTCAGCCACCCACACACTCCTCCCCTCAGCCACACACACACTCCTCCCCTCAGCCCCCCACACCCAGCCCCCCACACACTCCTCCCCTCAGCCACACACACACTCCTCCCCTCAGCCCCCCACACACTCCTCCCCTCACACTCCTCCCCTCAGCCCCCCACACACTCCTCCCCTCAGCCCCCCACACCCAGCCCCCCACACACTCCTCCCCTCAGCCACACACACACTCCTCCCCTCAGCCCCCCACACACTCCTCCCCTCACACTCCTCCCCTCAGCCCCCCACACACTCCTCCCCTCAGCCCCCCCACACACTCCTCCCTCAGCCCCCCACACCCAGCCACACACACTGCAAAAAATGCTTTTCTAACCTAGTGTTATTACTCTTATATTGAGATGAAAAATCTAGTTGGTCTTGTTTCTAGCTAAATTGAACTTATCTAGTGCTTTCTTGGTAAGGTTATTTTTACCTATTTCAAGCAAATATTACTTATTTTAAGAAATCTTAACAAGCCAAATTTGCTTAACGCACTGGCAGCCAAATTTGCTTGTTTTAAGCAAAATCCTGCTTAAATATGTAATTATTTGTCTTAAATCTAGAGGGGCATTTTTTGCAGTGCATACACTCCTCCCCCAGCACTGATCTTGTGGACAGCCCCCCCCCACATCTACCATGTGGTGAAAACTGCAGGCCTGTTGTGTGTGTGCGTGTTTCTTGCAGTATGGAGCCGACCTCACATTCTTTTTTTTCCACCTTGCCAAAAATAGATACCCCATGCAGTGGCAAATGGGGGAATGGTGAGGGGTGTCTTGTGAAATAGAGGCCGCTGTACCTGGTGAGAGCTCCACTCATTCACAGCCTCAGCCAGAGCCTCTAAACCTGTCTCCCTCTCAGCTCTAGAGGCAGCTGTACCTGTTCAGAGGCACTCATTCACAGCCTCAGCCAGAGCCTCTAAACCTGTCTCCCTCTCAGGGTCTTGTGAAATAGAGGCCGCTGTACCTGTTGAGGGCTCCACTCATTCACAGCCTTAGCCAGAGCCTCTAAACCTGTCTCCCTCTCAGCTCTAGAGGCAGCTGTACCAGGTGAGAGCTCCACTCATTCACAGCCTCAGCCAGAGCCTCTAAACCTGTCTCCCTCTCAGCTCTAGAGGCAGCTGTACCTGTTCAGAGGCACTCATTCACTGTGTTAGCCAGAGCCTCTAAACCTGTCTCCCTCTCAGGGTCTTGTGAAATAGAGGCCGCTGTACCTGTTGAGGGCTCTACTCATTCACGGCCTTAGCCAGAGCCTCTAAACCTGTCTCCCTCTCAGCTCTAGAGGCAGCTGTACCAGGTGAGAGCTCCACTCATTCACGGCCTTAACCAGAGCCTCTTAACCTGTCTCCCTCTCAGCTCTAGAGGCAGCTGTACCTGTTCAGAGGCACTCATTCACTGTGTTAGCCAGAGCCTCTAAACCTGTCTCCCTCTCAGCTCTAGAGGCAGCTGTACCTGTTCAGAGGCACTCATTCACTGTGTTAGCCAGAGCCTCTAAACCTGTCTCCCTCTCAGGGTCTTGTGAAATAGAGGCAGCTGTACCTGTTGAGGGCTCCACTCATTCACAGTCTAAGCCAGAGCCTCTAAACCTGTGGCCCTCTCAGCTCTCAAGCTGTGACCACTACTGCAGGATGTCAACAATGACCCCATTTGTAAAGCATTTGTAATTGTGTTATAAATATGTAATAGCTCGGTTCGATAATTTTTTGTCACAGCTGGTCGCTGGATGTCCCGTTTTTTAAATCCATTGTGTTCCCCTCTTCTGAGCGGTTCTGGGTCACCCCCGGGTTAATGATCTGTATTCATCTGCTCTTAGTTTACCATCAGGGGATTGCTTTCCAATGTCCCTGCTCAGCTGTAGGTGACAAGAATAGGTTGATTAGAAGGGAGCTGTCAATGACCACTGCCAGCTCCTGAATTACAAACATGAATAGATTTGATTTGACTTGATTTGATTTGATTTGTTTATTTGATGAAGAGGGACAGTGTATTAATAAACATTAAAATGTAAATACACCCAATTGTAGCCAAAAGGCTAGTTTCCATGGGCAGTCCCCCTGCCAGAATGAAATTGGCTAAAGATAGGGAAGATGAATCTGTCTGAAGCGTACTAACTTCACTCAGGATCCAAATGAACGTCGGACCATCCCTTCAAAGACAGAGCCAGTGTGAGATATGAGGTTCCATGACAACCGCTGGCTATCACATAGCCCTGGCTCTCTCTTGCATTCGACCAGTATACTCATATCAAAAAGCCTCTCTAAAAACATTGCGCCATTTTTGTTCTTCATCACAACGTGCTTAGATATTGCATTTGTAATGTTAATGTGACACTGAATGCCAAACCACATGAATGCAGCTGGATGGATAAGGCCCAGGGGCCTCATTACAGAAACTTCCTAACTCTGAAATCCTGTCTTATCTTAAGGCATTCTTAGTGCAGAAACAGACATAACCTGACGATTGACGATCGAAAAATCTGATTGACAGAACAGTTAGGATTTCCTAAGTTAAAATAAGATAGGAGGCCAAAGATAAGATAGTAAACGACCAACAGGTTAAGAACTGCTTCTGTAATAGGAAGTTAGGATTTTTCCTATCTTTGAGTCCCTAACTTAAATTAGGATGAGCAGTTTGGATTTTTTTCTGTAATGAGGGCCCAGATCCCCAGTCCCCAGTCCAGCTTCACCCCAGTCTCAGAGGGGTCTGGGCAGTTACACCAACAACCTCTGCAGGTCTGCTAGCATTAGCGTTAGCATAAAGTGCACAGCATTCGGCAGCGTGCCTCTATTGCCTCAACATAGAGCAGTTTATAAGTAAGAAAGCAAATGTGTTGTACCCATTTTGTAGTAGGTTCAGTTAATTTGCTGATAAAAAGAACGATGTTGAAAGATTTGTTGGTATTATTAAGATTTAGATCCATGTCAGAAGGAATAGTTGTCATATATAGTATAGGCTGTCTATTCCCTGGTGCCTGTTCTCAGTGCCAGGGAGACCCGATGCTTCAACTCTCAAGGATATCTCTCACCCTTCCCTCCCTCAGACCAGACCGTGTGTCTCTCTCTCCTCCTTCCCTCCCTCAGACCAGACCGTGTGTCTCTCCTCTCTCCTCCCTCAGACCAGACCGTCTCTCTCTCCTCTCTCCTCCATCAGACCAGACCGTCTCTCTCTCCTCTCTCCTCCATCAGACCAGACCGTCTCTCTCTCCTCTCTCCTCCATCAGACCAGACCGTCTCTCTCTCCTCTCTCCTCCATCAGACCAGACCGTGTGTCTCTCCTCTCTCCTCCATCAGACCAGACCGTGTGTCTCTCCTCTCTCCTCCATCAGACCAGACCGTGTGTCTCTCCTCTCTCCTCCATCAGACCAGACCGTGTGTCTCTCCTCTCTCCTCCATCAGACCAGACCGTGTGTCTCTCCTCTCTCCTCCATCAGACCAGACCGTGTGTCTCTCCTCTCTCCTCCATCAGACCAGACCGTGTGTCTCTCCTCTCTCCTCCATCAGACCAGACCGTGTGTCTCTCCCGTCCCTCCATCAGACCAGACCGTGTGTCTCTCTCTCCTCCATCAGACCAGACCGTGTGTCTCTCTCTCATCCATCAGACCAGACCGTGTGTCTCTCCTCTCTCCTCCATCAGACCAGACCGTGTGTCTCTCCTCTCTCCTCCATCAGACCAGACCGTGTGTCTCTCTCTCATCCTTCCCTCCATCAGACCAGACCGTGTGTCTCTCTCTCGTCCATCAGACCAGACCGTGTCTCTCTCTCCTCCATCAGACCAGACCGTGTGTCTCTCTCTCGTCCATCAGACCAGACCGTGTCTCTCTCTCCTCCATCAGACCAGACCGTATGTCTCTCTCCTCCATCAGACCAGACTGTGTCTCTCTCTCTCTCATCCATCCCTCCATCAGACCAGACCGTGTCTCTCTCTCATCCATCCCTCCATCAGACCAGACCGTGTGTCTCTCTCTCCTCCATCAGACCAGACCGTGTGTCTCTCTCTCCTCCATCAGACCAGACCGTGTGTCTCTCTCTCCTCCATCAGACCAGACCGTGTGTCTCTCTCTCCTCCATCAGACCAGACCGTGTCTCTCTCTCATCCTTTCCTCTATCAGACCAGACCGTGTGTCTCTCTCTCACCCGTCCCTCCATCAGACCAGACCGTGTGTGTCTCCCAGGAGTAGTGTTAAGGACTGCGGTCAGCAGGTGACCGTGGGCTTCAGACAGCAACGACTGAGAGGAGCTGCCTCTGAAACAGGCCTGGCCTAGAAGATTGGTGATGCAGCCTTTGTCAACTACGCCCAAAATTATGAAACACATTACCATTTACCAAAGCATTTTATTAATTGTATCTGGCACAATTTATTTCTCTGTAACTTGCACTTTTTTACTATTTCTCTTTTAAACTCTTTTAAGGGTTTTATGACTTTTATTCCTTTTATCATGATTTTAGTAATCCAATTGCAACTCTTGTATGAAATGTGCTGTATAAATAAAGTCTTACTTACTTACTTACTCTGATTTGGCTCAGAAGTAACCTGAATCCGTTCTCTGATTTAGCCGGAACCACAGCTGGAGCTGCCATAATTGGCTGCCATCTGTTTTGGAAATTGAGTTACTTCCATGGAAGGCTGAATTAGGTAATTTGACAAATGGAATAATAATCTTACATTCTCTGCTGTTGCTCTGGGACAGCTCAGGAGTGAGCAATCCAATTGACCTTTAGCTTTTGCTACGCCTGCGTTTCTGAATCACTGTAACTGGGAATTACATGCCTTTGGCCGAATCACTGCTGTTAGGATATCATTCTCCAACCTCACTCTCACTCGAATCATATTGTAATCATATTAATCATCAATACATAACAGTGTTCCACACACAACCGTGTACACATCAGTTCACAAGACTTTAATTAATCAAATATTGAAAAAAACTACATACAAAGGTCAGCTCTTTAATCCGTTGCAGCGCTCATCTTACATTTGCGAAAGGTCGATTGTATTAATCTTCAGAACCAAGTCAGTTCTAGGATTATGACCTTAAGTAACTCGCGGTTTTGATTAAGGTGTGTTTGAAACTATTTACCATGCTGGGAGTGCTTGACATTATTTGCAAGTGGCAAAGAGACACAGTGTACTACAGTGTCTGTATGCCCTTTCCATCCTATATCCTAAAATACCAGGGAAGCAAAAGCATGCCCTTGTCACAATGTGGTTATATTTGGAAACACTAGCCCCTCTTGGGCAGGAGACAGGGGACGTGAAATATTGGCTTTTCAGCTCTTTCCTGAAGCATTACAGGTCACACACACACACACACACACACACACACACTCACACACACACTCACCTGTGTCTGCTATGTGAGCTCTCACTCGTGGAGAGGCTCTAACTAAAGCCGCTCAGTCACATTCTTGCGTCCGTCCTGTTACTCCTGACTGTGTCAGCATTAATTACAACATGTGACCCTCACAGCCAGCCAGCCAGCCAGCCAGCACACACACACACACACAAACACACATACACACACACACACACACACACACACACACACACACACACACACACACACACACACACACACACACACAAACACACACACACAGTGCAGAGGATAAAGCAACCCAGCCAGCAAACCAGCCCTCCTGTAGCTCGTAACATAAAACTCCCTGCTGCCACGAAATATAAAAATCACTGAAAGACACAACAGCCACGCAGCAGTGGAATGGCATAGTTAGTTTGTGTGTGTGTGTGTGTGTGTGTGTGTGTGTGTGTGTGTGTGTGTTGGAAGGCATAGTTAGTTCCATCACATCTGACATGGCATTCAGACCTGTTCACATGTTTGGGAATGAAGCATCTGCAGAGGAATGGTCTCAACCTCCTTCACGAGATACTGGCTGTGAATGGAGTACAGGGTTAGGGTCAGGGTTGAGTGGAGTACAGTGAAAAATGAAAGACAAAACCGATCTGGTTGCTAGTGTTTGAAAAAAAACCTTTCTTCCTCTTCTTCTTCCTTTGCTAAACTGGCAGATATGTGTGGAAAAAAAAGGTTGAAGATATATACACATTTCAAATAGTACTTGAAACTCACATTTATCAGCATCATAAAGAGAATAATAAGTAATTGTACGTGTTAGCACTAACATTAGAGAGTAATTGTACGTGTTAGCACTAGCATTAGAGAGTAATTGTACGTGTTAGCACTAGCATTAGAGAGTAATTGTACGTGTTAGCACTAGCATTAGAGAGTAATTGTACGTGTTAGCACTAGCATTAGAGAGTAATTGTACGTGTTAGCACTAGCATTAGAGAGTAATTGTACGTGTTAGCACTAGCATTAGAGAGTAATTGTACTTGTTAGCACTGCCACATTGGGGCTCATGTATCCAAGAGCATGACTACTATTGTTGTCCTGGAATTTAATAACACGGCAATTCATCAGCGTTGTGTGGCAAGATTATATCCAGATGATAATTAGCACCACCTGTTGCTAAGCAACAACCTTGTGATGAAGGTAAGGTGACTGTTAACACTCTCTTCATGCCAATTCTTCATTCAGCAAGAAGCATTGAGAGAGATCCCAGGTAAATTCATTTGATTTAATACATACTTTTGCTATTTGTTGCAAATATAAAGAGGTGATAGCATGTCTAATCAGATGGACCTTTCCAGACTTTCCATCATACTCTCATACCTCACAGAGGCATGAATACTATCTAAGCTATTACAAC
>NC_137916.1:31061510-31064010 GCF_963457725.1 Sprattus sprattus | reverse complement strand
TGTAGTATCAAGATGCACTTGGGCTTTTAGTTAGGGTATAGAGTTGACTTGTATGAGGAGTGTGAGGTATTATTTATTGCTTAATTAAGCACATGACAGGCACATTAAGAACTTTTATACAAAATGAAATCCTTATTTTGTCCAATAAGATTGTTGTTTGTTGATATTTGAGCTCAGCAGCCAATCAGTTAAGTTTATGTGTGGTATTATTCATTACGTAAGTGTCAGGTCCCCGCGGAGCTTTGCTCCGGCCACGCCCCCTTCAGGTCACGGACTATCCCCAAACTGCACGTTCACCAGCTGCACTCCGGCAATCACACAAACACATACACCCCCCGAAGTAGTTCCACAGCCTGCTTTCATCGTAAGGATCTGTATCTCCGTGCTTGTTTGTCTTAGTTTTTGCCCTTAGCCTTAGTTCAGTTTTGTAGACTCTTGTTTCAGTTTAACGTTACGCTTTTCCGAGGTTGACTCGCCTTTGCTGTGTTTATAGTTTCCTGTTTATTTTACACAGAGGTTGCCTCTCAGTTTTGTTTTTCCGTGTTCTTGTGAACTCGTATTTTAGTTTAGGCAGTGCCTCGAGCCTGCGCCCCTCCTGGGCTGAGCAGTCCACTCTGGACGAACCTTTCCTGTCGTGCTCATCTGCATCCTGTATTTGCTGTGCTGTGTGTCGCTTGCTGCAAATAAACTATGTTTCCCGAAACCACAACGTGGTCCTCGTTCTGTTCCGTGACAGTAAGAGAGCACACTGCATTAATAACAAAAACGTAAAAAACAGTAGGCTATGAAATAAGTTCGTGCTTGCTTATGCTGTGAAGTCAACAGTCACAGCATGAGTTGTTGTGACAGGGGTTCATCATTGGGTGAAAGGCGCGTAATGCAGGCACAGCTTTATAAACTTGTAAATGTGTTTGTGGCTTCGACCACGGCCATGAATCTGTCAAGTTTCCGCTCCACGGATTCAGAAATTCTGACCGCATGTTGATCTGCTTCAGATTTGTGTTCTAGAGTTCTCACACATTCCCCATCCAAGGGCTGTGTTCTTAATCCTTAACCCTCTGGAGTCCAGGGGTATGTCAGGGCACTTTTGAGGTAGTTTGGATGAGTTTTGATCTGAAAGTGTTGTGCTACATATGGTTGTATAATTTAGGCTGCCAGCTTTAACCGCAAAAAAAGGCCTCCTCACATCAGAAAATCGCTATTTGAATAATCTTTAGGATCTGAAGACCTGAAAAGTCTTGTCAATAGCACATCTGTGTGTACAACCTGTCAGCGGTGTGCAGAAGGGATTTTTGAACTGGGGGGGACGCTGACATTCTTTTAACGTTATTTACTGATGATTGTCCTCCTACGTCGGGAGAGTGCTGTGGACGGATCAGGGTCACTATGCTCTATGCATGTGGTTGAATGTGGGCTCGATGAGGTTTTGCATGCTAAACACCAGTTTGGCTGAAGCATTCTGCAGATGGAATAACTGCTTGGAAACATAATAATCAGGTCAAGACACAACACTTAAACACGATATACCCAAATGGCAGTGCAGTGGTTAGTGGTTATGTCCAAAGACGTTACATATGTACTTTGTCAAAGACATGAAAGCATGAATAACATTATAAATCACATTCATGAAATACAGAAAGACCCAGAGGAACAAAGTTACCAGAGACAGGGAAAGGATCAACTGCAGTTTGTGTGTGTGTGTGTGTGTGTGTGTGTGTGTGTGTGTGTGTGTGTGTGTGTGTGTGTGTGTGTGTGTGTGTGTCCAGAGAAAGGGAAAGGATCAACTGCAGCTTAACATTCAAGCACAATAAAGAATCACAAAGCAAAGACCATTCCCATTTTTTCTTGAAAGAAGTAGAGGAAAAAATGGGAACAGCCGCTCGACAGCGCCTCGTCTGCTGCAACTAATACAATACAGTAATACAGTAACGAGCCTGCATAGTCGACCCATAATGCTGTGCGGTGGGCGCATACTTTTCTATGTGTGATCCACTAACGATGTTCCTGTTCCTTACTCTTCTAATTGCATGTCGTTGTTCTGTGTTGGGACTGAGTTTATACAGGTGTGTGACGGTAACACAGTCTATTTGCTGCGATCGTTGTTGTGTTTATGTGAAATAATTGCAGTCTATAATTGCAGAAATATATTAGAGAGACAGAAAATGATTCAGAGAGAGAGAGAGAGATATAGCAAAGACTGATACATGAAACACGCTGTGCAGGTTTCTCCCGGTAAGAATTAATTCATACTGAAAATATTATTCTTCTCAATGAGGTCAGGGCCCTCATGAACAGAATCACTCCAGACTTACAGACTTGCATGATCTCTCATCTGGTTCAAATCATCCTTGAATGCAGTGCATGCATTTCTCAGCCAGATCATGTGGTAAAAGTTCCCAGAAATGACCCTAAGCAGACAGTTCTTACAGATAGCGTACACCCCGTCCAGCCTAATATAACCCATCGTGAAGACTCCGACTGCCAAGTCTTTGGAAACATT
>NC_137916.1:31046510-31056510 GCF_963457725.1 Sprattus sprattus | reverse complement strand
CTTTCATCACTGATGCTGTTATGTTATCATCTTGTTTTTTTTTGTCCGTTGCACTATAATGTTGTTCTTTTCCTGATTATCCTCTGCTTTTATTTTTTTTAAATCATGTTGCCTTGTTTCTCCCGTCTCACGCTCATCTTCCTGTCCTGTGGGGAATAAAGGGGATGTTCGTGCGGAAGCGTTGCACAACCCCAGTGTGTGTGTGTGTGTGTGTGTGTGTGTGTGTGTGTGTGTGTATGTGTGTGTGTGTGTGTGTGTATTCAGGACAACCCCAGTGTGTGCAAAGGATTGTATGCGTGATCGTTTCAGAACACTGGCCACAAATTTAGCCAAACACACACACACACACACACACACACACACACACACACACACACACACATACACTGGCCAGAGATGCAGCCAAACACACACACACACACACACACACACACACACACACACACACACACTGGCCAGAGATGCAGCCAACACACACACACACACACACACACACACACACACACACACACACACACACACACACACACACTGGCCAGAGATGCAGCCAAACATATGTTAGCTTAAGTCCTGCACACCCTGCAGATGCTGACCTTGAGCTCACACAACAGGTTTTAAGATCCAAAAACACGTCTGGGGAGTAGAAGAATGACCATGGTGTGTGTGTGTGTGTGTGTGTGTGTGTGTGTGTGTGTGTGTGTGTGTGTCTGGGGAGTATAAGAATGACCATGGTGTGTGTGTGTGTGTGTGTGTGTGTGTGTGTGTGTGTGTGTGTGTGTGTGTGTGTGTGTGTGTGTGTGTGTCTGGGGAGTATAAGAATGACCATGGATCATCTAGAAGGAATTGACTTCCACCTACACCACTGACTTTTTCATTTGTGAAACGATATATACATATAAGTTCCCATTGGTTCCTATGTATGTGTGTGTGTGTGTGTGTGTGTGTGTGTGTGTGTGTGTGTGTGTGTGTGTGTGTGTGTGACAACCCCAGTGTGTACACAGGATTCTCTGCGTGATCGCTTCAGAACGCTGGCCAGAGATGCAGCCAAACACACACTGACACACACACACACACACACACACACACACACACACACACACACACACACACACACAAACACACATACACTGGCCAGAGTTGCAGCCAAACACACACACACACACACACACACACACACACACACACATACACTGGCCAGAGATGCAGCCAAACACACACACACACACACACACACAATAATGTTGTTTTCATCAGAACAATCCTTTTGTGTGTGGATCAAATGCATGTCATAAGCGTCTTTGAGTGTTTAGAAAAGCGCTTTATACATATGAATTATTATTATTATTACAAAACCTGTGTTTCTGAATAACACCTTTAGACTTTCTGTCTCCAGTCTTCTAGTGCTTTTCAGTGACCGGAAGGAGAAAGAGGGAATGAGAGGAAAGGATGGGAGTCAAAAAGAAGAAATAATAGCAAAAGGGTTTATGTTTTGGAAGAGAGGGTCAGAGGAAAAAGCAGAACAGCAAAAGCAATGACAGGTGTGAAGAGGAAAGAGGAGTAGAGAGGTGTGGAGGAAGGTGGAAGTGCAGAGAAAGAAAATGACAGTAAAAGGTAAAGTGAGTTGAGAAAAGTGGATGGTTAGGGTTAGGGTTAGGGTTAGGGTTAGTGTGTGTGTGTGTGTGTGTGTGTGTGTGTGTGTGTGAGTAGAGAGGTGTGGAGGAAGGTGGAAGTGCAGAGAAAGAAAATGACAGTAAAAGGTAAAGTGAGTTGAGAAAAGTGGATGGTTAGGGTTAGGGTTAGGGTTAGGGTTAGTGTGTGTGTGTGTGTGTGTGTGTGTGTGTGTGTGTGAGTAGAGAGGTGTGGAGGAAGGTGGAAGTGCAGAGAAAGAAAATGACAGTAAAAGGTAAAGTGAGTTGAGAAAAGTGGATGGTTAGGGTTAGGGTTAGGGTTAGGGTTAGTGTGTGTGTGTGTGTGTGTGTGTGTGTGTGTGTGTGTGTGTGTGTGTGTGTGTGAGTAGAGAGGTGTGGAGGAAGGTGGAAGTGCAGAGAAAGAAAATGACAGTAAAAGGTAAAGTGAGTTGAGAAAAGTGGATGGTTAGGGTTAGGGTTAGGGTTAGGGTTAGTGTGTGTGTGTGTGTGTGTGTGTGTGTGTGTGTGAGTAGAGAGGTGGGGAGGAAGGTGGAAGTGCAGAGAAAGAAAATGACAGTAAAAGGTAAAGTGAGTTGAGAAAAGTGGATGGTTAGGGTTAGGGTTAGGGTTAGGGTTAGTGTGTGTGTGTGTGTGTGTGTGTGTGTGTGTGTGTGTGTGTGTGTGAGTAGAGAGGTGGGGAGGAAGGTGGAAGTGCAGAGAAAGAAAATGACAGTAAAAGGTAAAGTGAGTTGAGAAAAGTGGATGGTTAGGGTTAGGGTTAGGGTTAGGGGGTTAGTGTGTGTGTGTGTGTGTGTGTGTGTGTGTGTGTGTGTGTGTGTGTGTGTGTGTGTGTGTGTGAGTAGAGAGGTGTGGAGGAAGGTGGAAGTGCAGAGAAAGAAAATGACAGTAAAGGGTAAAGTGAGTTGAGAAAAGTGGATGGTTGAGGAAGAAAGAGAAGAGGAAAGAGGGGGGCATAGGGGTGTGTGTGTGTGTGTATAGAGGGGGGCATAGGGGTGTGTGTGTGTGTGTATAGAGGGGGGCATAGGGGTGTGTGTGTGTGTGTATAGAGGGGGGCATAGGGGTGTGTGTGTGTGTGTGTGTGTATAGGAGGAGAACAGAGTAAACATGTTGATGAGTTGGTGTGGTAATGAGCCCTGGTGACTAATGACTCTGTTTATGGCAGAGATAGTGACACACACACACACACTCTGAATTTTATCTCTGCATTTTACCCATCAAGGGTAGCGATACACACAGTGAAGCACACTAACCTGGAGCAGCGAGCTGCTTTTGAGAGCAGTGATCGGGGTAAGGTGCCTTCAGTCGTGGATGTGGGGATGGGAGAGCAGTGCTCTACCACTTCCTACTGGTCGGAGATAAAACCGACCACCCTCCGGTTACCAGCCCGAAACCCCAAACCAGTAGGCCCTGCTGCACACGACTGAGTGAGAGAGAGAGAAAGAATTTCTGAACATGCCGAATAATGTTGTTTTTATCGGAACAAAACTTTTGTGGTCAATATGAATGCATTTCTCTCATAAAGCCTTTCTGTGTTTCTAAGTAACACTTATACCGCTCTCGATCTGCAGAAAGAGCTTTTCAAGAACGCCTCCATCAACGTTAGTAACACACACACACACACACACACACACACACACACACACACACACACACACACACACACACACACACACACACACACACTGTGACTCAGTGATGTTTTAGCTGAAAAGGCTATCCAAGACAGAGGGTCAGGAGGTAGAGGAGTCGTTTAGCACTTGGAAAGGTTGCCAGTTTGATTCCGATTCCTCCTCACCAAGTGTCGAGGTGTACTGAACCTCCGACTGCTCCTGATGCACAGTTTGACAACTAGATAGAAGCCTCTGCCATCGGTGTGTGAATGGGTAGATGTCAGAGTGTGTGTGTGTGTGTGTGTGTGTGTGTGTGTGTGTGTGTGTGTGTGTGAATGGGTAGATGTCAGAGTGTGTGTGTGTGTGTGTGTGTGTGTGTGTGTGTGTGTGTGTGTGTGTGAATGGGTAGATGTCAGAGTGTGTGTGTGTGTGTGTGTGTGAATGGGTAGATGTCAGAGTGTGTGTGTGTGTGTGTGTGTGTGTGTGTGTGTGTGTGAATGGGTAGATGTCAGAGTGTGTGTGTGTGTGTGTGAATGGGTAGATGTCAGAGTGTGTGTGTGTGTGTGTGTGTGTGTGTGTGTGTGTGTGTGTGTGTGTGTGTGTGTGTGTGTGTGTGTGTGTGTGTGTGTGTGTG
Organism: Sprattus sprattus; assembly: GCF_963457725.1. Classification (NCBI taxonomy): domain Eukaryota; kingdom Metazoa; phylum Chordata; class Actinopteri; order Clupeiformes; family Clupeidae; genus Sprattus; species Sprattus sprattus. Next base: position 31,052,617 of record NC_137916.1, on the reverse strand, counting down.
TGTGTGTGTGTGAATGGGCATATGTCAGAGACATTCATCTGTAAAGTGCTTTGAGTGCTCTAGTAGAGTAGAGATAAATGCAGTCCATTTACACACACACACACACACACACACACACACACACACACACACACACACACACACACACACACACAAAAAAAAAAAACACACACGCACTAATAATTCTCTTTACTTTTCAGTAGGCCTGGAAGAGGTGATGGAGATTTCACCACAAGATTATACACTCATGACGGATAATAAGTCTAGCAATCAATACACATTGATGCACAGTACTGTATATGAGAACATGTAAGAGTCACCAATCAATAGCACAGTGAATAGAAGCATCAGTGCAACACTCGTTGTTTGTGTCCTGTACTTGATTTCATTTTGACAAAATCAATGCCTTTTGATAGCTAGACTTTTTCATGCATGTGCATGTGCATGTGTGTGTGCGTGTGTGTGTGCGTGTGTGTGTGCGTGTTGGTGTGGGTGTGGGTGTGGGTGTGGGTGTGGGTGTGGGTGTGAGCGTGGGCGTGTGCGTGTGCGTGTGCGTGTGCGTGTGCGTGTGTGTGTGCATGTGCGTGTGCGTGTGTGTGTGCATGTGTGTGCGTCAGGGATTAAAATTAACGTCGTCCCGTCTTCCCGGGGCCGTATTCAATTGTCATTGGGACGATCAACAATTTAATTTGGGACGACGTTGGGACGACAAGAATTTCAGCACGCTTTTTATTGCACTTGCAACTCATTTAAACGGAAAAGAAACGCAATTTCAATGTCCTTGAATGAAGACATTAGACACTGACAATAAATCTGACTTGACTTGAAATGGACTCGCGCCTCACGTTTGTGTTCTATTAGTGACAACAGTGGCGGTCCGTGCATTTCACGACTAGGCCTTCAGTGATGTGCTACACGATGTTAAACTGAGTGAATCCACCTCTTAATACCATCATTATGACGCCATGGCTCTCGAACCATATATTTATACAGAAAGGCAGTATAAAAGTGAGCATTGCATCACCTTAACATAGGATAGTCAAGTACAACAGACTTAATTAATATTTTCCGGAGCATTTAAAATCAACACACTCGTATTAACAATACATTAAGAGTAGTAAACTCTCAGTTATATGATCGCTTGGATATTACTTAAAAATAAAAGGCGATTTTCAGGGATTAGTCTACAAAGTTTTATTCAGTCCACCGAAAGTAGCCTATGTGAGCTTTAACAAGTTTGTCCACTAAACATCGCATTGTCCCACCTGCAAAGCAGTTTCATTAAACTTCCTATCCTCACGATATCCAGTTTTTCTTGAAAGTTCCGTCTTGAAAATGGCGTTGTAATTGTATCAAAAACTGGAATTATCAAGTTGGTGTAAACTAGTTTATTTGAGTTGGTTAATGTAATTATATTTAGTCTTACCAATTGAAACAACTATCATAATAAGCATTGCAACCGATGTACGTCGTTTTCACATAAGCCAACTAAACTGAGCACTGAAGCACTGCACCGGTCTGCCTCAGTATCCAATCAAAGGACGTTTACGTGTCACGTTCAATTCTGAAGGCCTCAGGGAAGATTTCTATTCTCGGGGAAGATTCTTGGAGCCTGGCAACACATGATAGCTGAAATATGATTGGATGAAAGCTCTAACATAAATAAACAACGCTGAAAGCTATGAAATCAAGAGAATGGACTATGGGGAACAATTTAATACATATTTATGAAAAGAAAATATTAAAATTAAATTAAATTAAAAAGGAAGTTCCTTCCTGAGTGGAAAAAGACATATTCTTGTATTAAATTGGATGCAGGAATAGGAATGTCATATCAGTTTTAAGAAATGACCCAAACCAATTGAGAGAGTTTTAATAAACAGTTTTGGATTTTAAATCTATTGCCAGCAGCAGTTTTTATTCTTGTATAATCTTAATGGAATTCATTGTTTGAATTAATTTGCACCGAATTTAGTTTTTTTTTTTCCATAAAATTCGGGACGGTTCCGGGACGGTTCCGGGACGGTTCCGGGTGGTGAAAAAAGTTAATTTTAATCCCTGGTGTGCGTGTGTGTGTGTGTGTGCGTGTGCTTGTGCGTGTGCGTGTGCGTATGCGTTTGCGTTTGCGTGTGTGTGCATATGTGTGACTTGAGCTAAATCAATCCCCAGAGCTTAAGAGGCTATTTGGTAAAAAAATCAATGACACCCTAATCCAAACTGGCCCTCTCTTTTCCCTCCATCTCATCCTCCTCTCTTCCCCTCCATCTCTTCCTCCTCTCTTCCCCTCCATCTCTTCCTCCTCTCTCTCTTTCCCCTCCATTTCTTCCTCCTCTCTTTCCTCTCCATCTCTTCCTCCTCTCTCTCTTTCCCCTCCATCTCATCCCCCTCTCTCTCTTTCCCCTCCATTTCTTCCTCCTCTCTTTCCTCTCCATCTCATCCTCCTCTCTCTCTTTCCCCTCCATGTCCTGCTCCTCTCTCTCTTTTTCTCCATCTCATCCTCCTCTCTTTCCCCTCCACCTCATCCTCCTCTCTCTCTTTCCCCTCCATCTCATCCTCCTCTCTTTCCCCTCCATCTCTTCCTCCTCTCTTTCCCCTCCATCTCTTCCTCCTCTCTCTTTCCCCTCCATCTCATCCTCCTTTCTCTTTCCCTCCATCTCTTCCTCTCTTTCTCTTTCCCCTCCATCTCATCCTCCTCTCTTTCCCCTCCATCTCATCCTCCTCTCTTTCTCTTTCCCCTCCATCTCTTCCTCCTCTCTTTCCCCTCCATCTCATCCTCCTCTCTTTCCCCTCCATCTCTTCCTCCTCTCTCTTTCCCCTCCATCTCATCCTCCTCTCTTTCCCCTCCATCTCTTCCTCCTCTCTCTTTCCCCTCCATCTCATCCTCCTTTCTCTTTCCCTCCATCTCTTCCTCTCTTTCTCTTTCCCCTCCATCTCATCCTCCTCTCTTTCCCCTCCATCTCATCCTCCTCTCTTTCTCTTTCCCCTCCATCTCTTCCTCCTCTCTTTCCCCTCCATCTCATCCTCCTCTCTTTCCCCTCCATCTCTTCCTCCTCTCTCTTTCCCCTCCATCTCATCCTCCTCTCTTTCCCCTCCATCTCTTCCTCCTCTCTCTTTCCCCTCCATCTCATCCTCCTTTCTCTTTCCCTCCATCTCTTCCTCTCTTTCTCTTTCCCCTCCATCTCATCCTCCTCTCTTTCCCCTCCATCTCATCCTCCTCTCTTTCTCTTTCCCCTCCATCTCTTCCTCCTCTCTTTCCCCTCCATCTCATCCTCCTGTCTGATTAGGGAGAGCTTAACTGTGCTCAGAGGTGGACAGAACCGGCCTCGCAGAGAAGAGAGAGAGAGAGAGAGAGAGAGAGAGAGAGAGAGAGAGAGAGGGAGAGAGAGACAGAGAGGGAGAGAGTGAGAGAGACAGAGAGGGAGAGAGGGAGAGAGAGACAGAGAATGTGGGAAGGAGAAAAGAGGAAAGCAGCAGGAAGGGAAGTAGAGAAGATAAGAAGAGAAGAGATGAGAAGAGATGACACGAGTGCAGAGGACATGGTAGGAAAACAGAGCTAATCTTGGAGACAGGGAAGGAGAGAGAGGGATACACACACACACACACACACACACACACAGGAGAGAGAGGGATAAGAAACATATGAGAGGCAGAGAGAAGAGGAGAACAGGTTTGAAGAGAGGATCAGAGAATAAAATAAGAGAGGAGAGGACGTTGGAAGAGAGGATCAGAGAATGAAAGAATAGAGGAGAGCACGTTTGAAGAGAGGATCAGATAATGAAAGAATAGAGGAGAGCTGGTGGAAGAGAGGATCAGAGAATGAAAGAAGAGAGGAGAGCACGTTGGAAGAGAGGATCAGAGAATGAAAGAATAGAGGAGAGGACGTTGGAAGAGAGGATCAGAGAATGAAAGAAGAGAGGAGAGCTGGTGGAAGAGAGGATCAGAGAATGAAAGAATAGAGGAGAGCACGTTTGAAGAGAGGATCAGAGAATGAAAGAAGAGAGGAGAGCTGGTGGAAGAGAGGATCAGAGAATGAAAGAAGAGAGGAGAGCACGTTGGAAGAGAGGATCAGAGAATGAAAGAATAGAGGAGAGGACGTTGGAAGAGAGGATCAGAGAATGAAAGAATAGAGGAGAGGACGTTGGAAGAGAGGATCAGAGAATGAAAGAAGAGAGGAGAGCCGGTGGAAGAGAGGATCAGAGAATGAAAATGTCAGTGAAATGTAGAGAGAGTTGAGAAAAGTGGATGGTTGAGGAAAAGAGAAAAGAAGAGGGAAGAATGGGGCTTAGGAGGAGAAGAGAGTAAACACAGCAAGGTAAGGAGAGAAGTGTGTGTGTGTGTGTGTGTGTGTGTGTGTGTGTGTGTGTGTGTGTGTGTGTGTGTGTGTGTGTGTGTGTATGTGTGTGTGTGTAGAATGAGGCATAGGAGGAGAAGAGTGAACACAGCAAGGGAAGGAGAGAAGTAGAGACGTAAGAGATGAAAGGAAAAGAAAACAAGATCAGAGAGACATAAAGCCGGTCAAAATCTATTACTGTCCACATGCCTTTTTAGGACACCCAAATGATCAAAGATTGGAACATAAGTAACCTCTGTGGCCTCTTGTGGTCTGGTCTGTTTGTGTCAGTGTCATGTGTGTGTGTGTGTGTGTGTGTGTGTGTGTGTGTGTGTGTGTGTATGTGTGTGTGTGTGTGTGTGTGTGTGTGTGTGTGTGTGTTCACATCCTCTGAATTAGAGCTTTGGTGTGTGTGTGTGTGTGTGTGTGTGTGTGTGTGTGTTCACATCCTCTGAATTAGAGCTTTGGTGTGTGTGTGTGTGTGTGTGTGTGTGTGTGTGTGTGTGTGTGTTCACATCCTCTGAATTAGAGCTTGGGTTCAGTGAATGGATGGATATGAATGCTGTCAGCATGATCCATTGCAGCATTTAAATCCATGTGTATGTTTAATAGATGTTTTGGTCCGGAGTTACTTCCACAAAGTGATTGAGTGCAGATATCTTTTAGTTGAAACTTTAATCGGAAATGACTTTTTAAACAGTGACTTCATACATTTGGCTGAAGGCGGCTTCCTAGCACGCCAGAAAGTTTCCAGTTGTGTGTGTTTGGGGACTTCAGGCACCTGGAAGGAGATGTGAGGCTGAACACAAGAGCAACGAGGACAAGATGAATGTTAGTGACTGGCTGACCCTTCCCAAGCCCACCACAACCTGAATATATACCGTTGGTTGACTAGGGACAACTTGTATTGTATTGTGATATGTGATATTGTACCCCGCCACCACACACACACAGACACACACACACACACACACAACACAGACACACACAGACACACACAGACACACACAGACACACACACACACACACACACACACACACACACACACACACACACACACACACACACACACACACACACACACATACACACACAGACACACACACACACACACACACACACACACACACACAAACACACACACACACACACACACACATTGTATTGTGATATGTGGTACATAGCTGGTCACTGTCTATGTGTCACTAGTACAGTCAGAGGAGTTATAATATATAATATATTAATTCATATATAATTATATATTATAAAATATATATCATAATAATCATTCTAATATGTCCTTGACTCATAACCAGGCTCATCTCACAGATGGGCTAAAGTCCCTGCCAGGCGGTGGTGTTAATCAAAGCTAGCAAACTGTTCTATTACATCCAAGCCCAGCCACTGCTGAACAAATGTCTCACAGAGGTGTGTGGTCTCCTATACACACACACACACACACACACACACACACACACACACACACACACACACACACACACACACACACACACACACACACACACACACACACACACACACACACACACACACACACACACACACACACTATAGAGCCCACAGCCTCTCTGATCAAAAGCCACCACCAGAGACATTCTCCACAGAGGTGTCACGCTGTGTGCCTGTGGCCAGTGTTCTGCCCTGTCGAAACTAGCGTGTGTGTGTGTGTGTGTGTGTGTGTGTGTGTGTGTGTGTGTGTGTGTGTGTGTGTGTGTGTGTTCTACCCAATCAAAGCCACCATTTGCACCCTTCCTC
>NC_137916.1:31026510-31029010 GCF_963457725.1 Sprattus sprattus | reverse complement strand
AAGGGTAAGTAGAGAGAGGGATAGAGAGAGAGGGAGGGAGAGAGGGAAAGGGTGAGTAGAGAGGGTGAAAGGGGCGAAAAAGAGAGGGCTGTGCTGCTTGATTGCCACTGTGATTCGCCTTCATGTAGACTGGGATTAAACGAAAAGGTGTACCCTGCAATTCCGCTTCAAAGATGACAAGTTTCAAATTGCATGTATTTGTCTTTGCTTGGCAGAGCCCTCGACTCTCTCAGCAGGCTGGCTCAAACATAGTGTAGGACATTATATCTCTATGATATAAGACATTACATATCTATGATATAAGACATTACATCTCTATGATATAAGACATTAGATCTCTATGATATAAGACATTAGATCTCTATGATATAAGACATTAGATCTCTATGATATAAGACATTAGATCTCTATGATATAAGACATTACATCTCTATGATATAAGACATTATATCTCTATGATATAAGACATTACATCTCTATGATATAAGACATTAGATCTCTATGATATAAGACATTAGATCTCTATGATATAAGACATTACATCTCTATGATATAAGACATTAGAGAAATCAGAGATTAGTGAATTTCATTTATTAACATTAACTCAGACAAAGCTTGCAAGAGGACCTGCTAACATTCTCCGACTTTCTTGGAAATATATGTTTGCTTTGCACGATTCCTGAGTATTTCAAATGTTCAGTCCCGGTTCTGCGTCAGTGTAGATAATTAGGCCTGATTAGCCCAATTACGAGATCAAAGGCATTCAAATTAAAACATCAAACGCATTACAAGCTCAAAAGAAATTGATAATGTAAAGTCACACGTGTTTTAACAAATCAAACACATCTGAATTAAAAAGCCTGTTCATAGTTATACAACAACATCTCCTGAAGCTGTGTGTGTGTGTGTGTGTGTGTGTGTGTGTGTGTGTGTATGTGTGTGTGTGTGTGTGTGTGTCATAGTAATACAACAACATGGCATAAAATTGAGTCCTTATTGACAGTGGAAGGCAATATGACACAACGCCTTGCGTACTGTTGCTTGTAACATCCGACTGTATCTATGTAGACTGAGAGTTCTCAACACACTTTACGCTTTAATGGGCCTCATTTATAAAACGTACTTTTCCCAGCTGTGAATACTACATTTCCCAGCTGTGAACACTACATTTCCCAGCTATGAATACTACATTTCCCAGCGTTCTAGTATGCCTCCTGAAAACAGCAAGAACTGTTAGCAGGGGCGGAGTTGCAGGATGGCAACAACAGGTAACAAGAATAGCACCAGAAGCCTAGTGTTGATGATGGTTGGGGGTTTATAAGCTTAACCCCACCCCTTCCCTCAGCACACAGACAAACTAAAAGCAGTTTCATCACCAATGCACCTTCGGTTTCAAAGAGAAAGTCAAATGTCATTTTTCATTTTTTTAAGATTTATTTATGGGCTTTTTAGCCTTTATTTGGATAGGACAGTGAAGTATGTTGGACAGGAAGTGAGGAGGAGTGAAGAGGTGGGGAGAGGATCGGGAAACTACAGCAGGCCGGAATCGAACCTGTGTCCCTGTGGGCATTTTAGCCCCAAAAGGTTTATTGGCTCGCGCAGTGCCCCCCAAGTCACATGTCATTTGAGAAGAGAATCACATGTAATTTATCAAAAAGATCAGATAAGCTCAATAAACTAATCCTTGAATAAGTGATCTGAGATGCGTTTCTTTAACAAGTAGGCTTAGGGGTGCTGCTGGATGGGTTCAAACCCGCAACCACTTTTTGTCTTTGACATCATAATAAATTATACTTTATTATTACTCATCCTAAATGGCTCAGTTTTACCACTAAAATGTGGTATACGATCCATCTTCTTTGGAAAACCCACTATGATTATCCTCCAATGGTAGTTGAATGTAGTGTCACGAACCAGCCTGGCCTGCCCCGCTCCCTGCTATCATTCATTGCTCTCTGTTTTCCGCAGCTGGGTAGCAGAGTTTGCCCAGGTGCCCGAAAGGTGCCCGGATGAGGGCTTGACGAGCTCCATTATAAGAAGGCCTAGGAGCAGTGTGCGGGAGGCTCCCTCTCCTCGACGCGTCGTTATGTTTGTTTGTTTAACATGTGTACACTACTACTGAGACACCCGATTGCACCACACTTTGATTTTAGACAATTACACTGACTGTTTGAATAATACTTTAATAAATGCCATTGTTTTATACAACTTGCGTGCCGAACTCCCGTTCATGTCACATGCAAGAGCCATCATGTGACAGTAGTAAATGCTTAAATGATTCCTGCTGTATTTCTCAGGCAGGGAGCTCATGTATGGGTGTGTATGGGTGTGTGTGTGTGTGTGTGTGTGTGTGTGTGTGTGTGTGTGTGTGTGTGTGTATGTCTCAGGCAGGGAGTGAGTCTGTGTCTGTGTCTGTGTCTGTGTGTGTGTGTGTGTGTCTGTGTGTGTGTCTGTGTGTGTGTCTGTGTCTGTGTGTGTGTCTGTGTGTGTGTCTGTGTGT
>NC_137916.1:30999010-31014010 GCF_963457725.1 Sprattus sprattus | reverse complement strand
AGGTGCAGCCTACTTCTTCACTGACCTGCATCAGACAAACAGGTGATGACGGTGTTTGTGCAATCCCCCGACGTTGTATAAATTAACAACATTATTGCCGCTTAAAACAATACGTCTGAAAACCGGACTGCTCCGACGTTTCCTAAAAAAATAAACAGACAACTAACTTGATTTCAAAGCTATGTCCAGCTGTTTACTGACGTTTGTCAGGTTTAATGACATTATTTGTCTGAAATTGCATATTTTGTGTTGTATAAATGCCGTTTAAACAATTTCGAAAGTATGTTGAATGTTTGTTTATAAATGTCACGAGAATTCACAGCTAGAAAATAGCAGGTAAACTATGCTAGCTCTCGGGGTCATGCTATCCTTGTCCCACATTGTTTAATGTGATATTTATGTATCTCTTCGTTTTGCCTGTTTTACAACAACAACCAGAATTTTTCCTCCCAAAAAATTATGAAGGGCGGTCATTCCAAAAGCATTGGTTTTCTAAAAATGGGTGGCTGGAGTATTCCCCAAGTTCAGATTTGATGCAGCATGGTGAGGTGGACCAATTACAGAAAAAAGGCACCCCAGACATCATTTGATGTATCAGACGTTAAGGGAGTGGAAGCCAGAGAGTGAGAGAGATTTAATTTCATTAATAATTTTGGTGATGGGCGCCCTTTTTTTTTTTTGAGCACCTGCCCCCCAAAATGTCTGTGCACGTGCCTGTGTGTATGTATGTGTGTGTGTGCATGCATCATAGTAACTAGCGTGCACTAGGGCCTATCATAACAGCGTGCTAGTGTGTGTGTGTGTGTATGTGTGTGTTTGCATGCATCATAGTAACTACCGTGCACTAGGGCCTATCATAACAGCGTGCTAGTGTGTGTGTGTGTGTATGTGTGTGTGTGCATGCATCATAGTAACTACCGTGCACTAGGGCCTATCATAACAGCGTGCTAGTGTGTGTGTGTGTGTATGTGTCGGTTTGCATGCATCATAGTAACTACCGTGCACTAGGGCCTATCATAACAGCGTGCTAGTGTGTGTGTGTATGTGTGTGTGTTTGCATGCATCATAGTAACTACCGTGCACTAGGGCCTATCATAACAGCGTGCTAGTGTGTGTGTGTGTATGTGTGTGTGTGTGTGTATGCATCATAGTAACTACCGTGCACTAGGGCCTATCATAACAGCGTGCTAGTGTGTGTGTGTGTGTATGTGTGTGTGTGTTTGCATGCATCATAGTAACTACCGTGCACTAGGGCCTATCATAACAGCGTGCTAGTGTGTGTGTGTGTGTATGTGTGTGTGTGTTTGCATGCATCATAGTAACTACCGTGCACTAGGGCCTATCATAACAGCGTGCTAGTGTGTGTGTGTGTATGTGTGTGTGTTTGCATGCATCATAGTAACTACCGTGCACTAGGGCCTATCATAACAGCGTGTACTGAGGCCTACTCTAACTACCTTACTCCACCTTGCCCGCTGTCATGTGCCTGTGTGTAAATGTGCAAACATGCACACACACACATAATTGCACACAAACACACACACACACACACACACATATACGCACACACACACACACCTGTGTGTAAATGTGCCAAACATGCCATCACTGTGGGAGCAAGAGCACCTGGCTGGGCGGTGACAAAGGCTAATTTCTTCAGTGAAAGTTGCAAGTTATGTTGAAGCAGCAATATGGAGTTCTGTTCCAAAACTAGTACGCTAACTATCTAAAAGGCATGCAAACATACTATCACACACACACACACACACACACTAGTACGCTAACTACCTAAAAGGCATGCAAACATACACACACACACACACACTAGTAAGCTAACTACCTAAAAGGCATGCAAAAACCTTGCAAACACCACCAACAGCCAAGCTGACACTGATAGAAGCTTGCAAACACACTAACTTGTGTCGTATGGCAGTAAAACTGGCAATATCATGTGTGTGAAAGCTTATCTTCCATTTGTGCAAGGTGTTTCAGCCTGTTACACAGAACTACATAGGGCATAGCTTGGATAGCTAATGGGGAAGACACAGGTGTTTATCGGTCCTTCACATGACCATATGCTTTTAAAATGAATTTGAAGATGGTACCAAAATGATTTGCCTACAAAACCATACCGTAAAAAGTGTCAAATTGTTGCATAGTGTTACTTTAAGTTGCTGGCATGATGACAATCTGACAAAAGATCTTGTTACTGTCTATTTTTTGCTTGTGACTGCTTACCTTACATCTCCAAAATCTCCACGCCGAAACTCTAGGTGACTTGCTGCTGAGACGCACTGTCTCATGCAGGCAGTGTGAATGCTCTAACCTTCTCTCTCTCTCTCTCTCTCTCTCTCTCTCTCTCTCTCTCTCTCTCTCAGGCTCTAACCTGTTAACATCGGCACCGAAATGGAAATCAACAGGAAACGCAGCCGTCACGCACACGCGAGGTATGCAACGTGAAACAGACCTAATGATGTCATAATGGAGCTAGTTCCCCCTCTTCGCAGCAGCACATCCCCCCAATCAGTAAGCAGTGTCCTCTACTGGTAGCCAAACACACACATACAAAACTATTTGAAATCTCATAGAGGGTTTTACCTAGCCTGGCCATTACCAGCCTGTGACTCCATTTCATTCCGTCTTTCAGTCTGGCAAAACGCTATGCATTTTCGTTTCCGAGATGAGCGGGTGCTTAGCTTGAGGTTTAAAATCATTGGAGTTCCCTTAACCAATCAGCAACGTTTAGTAAGCATTCGGTAGATTAAACTCTTCCCAAAGCCAGTTGGGAGAAGAGCTACGACGTCCTTTCCAATCATAAAACTTACAAGAAAATACTCTTGTTCTCCTTTTAATTTTCTGATGTTCTCGAGAGTTGAGACAACTTTTTCGATAGCTTTTCGTGTCTTTTCCTCCAAGGCGAGTTTTGCGTCACAGCTCTGAACTGTTCGCTGATAGGTCCTACAGGATTTTGAGTCCTGGAGACGATTGTCAACGGGGTTGGGCCAGACTGAGTATGAGCTTGAAATCAATTCAGGCGGAAATACGTAGGCTGGTGTCACCAGGCTAGGTTTTACCCAGATGCACATTAAATCCAGACTATACTGGGTATACTGTGAAACTCATAGTCTCTCGTATACAATGTCACCACATATGCAATGCTTTTTTGGCAATCAAATGAAGTTGCTCTTTTAAAAATCTCTTTTCTGCTTGTTTTTAGCTTGGCGTCCTTTGATGTGCTGGATATGAAATGTCTCAATGAGGTTCAACTTTCTCCTGCCATTGCTTAAGTTTGTTCCCTCTCATTAATCACGCTTCTCTCTGTTGCTTCGTCCTTCCTCCTCCAGCCGCACGGCATGTCAGATGTTTTGGGATGAACATCACGATCTGGATGTCAGGGCTGGTTATGCTGTGGAACCTTAGGAAAGGAGCCCAACACAAACATCTTTAGGTCCCTCGGGGAGATGAGAGGAGGAGAACTCTCAGTCTGCCACTGCATTGAACCAGTCTGTGCTTTTATTTCATGTGAAGAAGCACCACTGGAAGCACACACACACACACACACACACAAACACACACACACACACACACACACACTCACGCACACACACACACACACACACACACACACACACACAAACACACACAAACACACACACACACATTCGCGTTCTCTGTTATAAATACAGCCCCTCCACTGGAAACACTTCTGCTATGCTATGACATTTCAGGTATATAGGTATTAGTTCTGGCTGGCTGACCATCAGTGCTGTTGCATTATGGATGAGGACCCAAATGGCAGCTTGGTTCATGTGCAGGTCAGGACCAGATCAGACCCAGAGTCAGGACCAGAGTCAGGACCAGAGTCAGGACCAGAGTCAGGACCAGATCAGACCCAGAGTCAGGACCAGAGTCAGGACCAGATCAGACCCAGATCAGACCCAGAGTCAGGACCAGATCAGACCCAGAGTCAGGACCAGATCAGACCCAGAGTCAGGGCCAGAGTCAGGACCAGAGTCAGGACCAGATCAGACCCAGATCAGACCCAGAGTCAGGACCAGATCAGACCCAGAGTCAGGACCAGATCAGACCAGAGTCAGGACCAGATCAGACCCAGAGTCAGGACCAGATCAGACCCAGAGTCAGGACCAGATCAGACCCAGAGTCAGGACCAGATCAGACCCAGAGTCAGCCTCCGCTGCCTGGACAGAGTTTCCCTCTGAGGATCCTGAGTGACCTCTGGGTCTGTCTCATAGAATAGAATAAGAAAGGAAAGAAAAGTCTTTATTGTCTTTATGTTTGCAAATAACAACATTTGGAATGCAGTTGCAGCTGTAGTAACCTGTGGAGAAACTGGTTATAGTGAAATCTAAAGCCCATTAAAAGAATGGAAAGGCTAGAAAGGCCTTTAGATAAAGCTGCTGTAAGGTGGTGAATACCACTAGCTGATGGGCTGTCCCCCTGGAGACTGCTCTAACCCTTCCCCCTCCTGGGGAGCAAACACATTGCTTCAGTTATATCAAACATGTCATTCCTTGAATTGCAAAGATTAGCTCTTTTGGGGGGTAAAATCTTCAGTATACATCCCAGAGCCACAGAGTATAGACAGAACTGATTTAGTCTGAATGGAAGAGGAAAGAGGCTAGACTGTTGGAGAGATAGAGAGATAGAGAGAGAGAGAGAGAGAGAGAGAGAGAGAGAGAGAGAGAGAGAGTGAGGGCGATAGAGAAAGAGAGAGAGAGAGTGAGGGCGATAGAGAAAGAGAGAGGGAGATAGAGAGAGAGGGAGAGAGAGAGAGAGAGAGAGAGAGAGAGGGAGAGAGTGAGGGCGATAGAGAAAGAGAGAGGGAGATAGAGAGAGAGAGAGAGAGAGAGAGAGTGAGGGCGATAGAGAGAGAGATAGAGAGATAGAGAGAGGGAGAGGGAGAAAGAGAGTGAGGGCGATAGAGAGAGAGAGAGAGATAGAGAGAGAGAGAGAGAGAGAGAGAGTGAGAGAGGGAGCGAGAGTGAGGGCGATAGAGAAAGAGAGAGGGAGATAGAGAGAGAGAAGATAGAGAGAGAGAGAGAGAGAGAGAGAGAGAGAGAGAGGGAGCGAGAGAGGGGGGCATATAGACAAACAGTGAAATAGAGTGTGTCTGAGCTGGAGCAGCTAGTGGACATCGGACTACACTTAGGACTTGTTTAGAGGTGCAAATTATAATTTATGCTCCTATATGGTATAAAGTTTATATAAAATACTTCTCCTATCAATAAGCAACCAATAGGACAATTTTATTTCTCAAAAATTGATAGCTCAGGGAACCTAGATGTGATCACATTATTGTTTTAATTATATATCAATTTAATCACAGATATTTTCCTAAAATCCCTCACCTAAAATATCATCTCCCCAAACAGTTTGAGACAGAAATGAGATGAGGCACTATCATAATTGATAAAAAAAAAGATTTCTTAGCTACCCCTTTACACAACATTCTTCTTGTCAGAGGCTAGTTTAATGCACTTTATTGTGAACATGTGTGTCTCATCCCCAAACACCAACTTGTCTTGAGAGAGAAACAAAGAAGGTTATATTGAGATGTCTCAGGAGTTAGTGGCAACAGCATGATTTGTGATGCCGCTGAGATCTCTTCTTTATCACCATACAAGAAATTTGGTCCATGTAGAAATCTACGAAACATGAGTGTGAGGACAAGGAGATTCATGCCTCAATCGCACTGTTTACAAATCTCATTGTGTTGTAGAAACTAAGGCGTTAATAAGGAGGTCGCGTTTTTAGATTTTCTTTTCTTATGGGAATATCAGTTCATGGTGAGATATAAATCAGAATGCTCCGTATACTATGTGTGACATTGACCTACACTGACCTAGAAGGATGTCCGTGTGCGGACCTGCTATGTGTGTGTGTGTTTGTGTGTGTGTGTGTGTTTGTGTGTGTGTGTGTGTGTGTGTGTGTTTGTGTGTGTGTCTGTTGAATACTGCAGTGAGTGAAAAAGGACCACCTGCGGCAGAAGGGTTTAGGGAGAGTTGAAGGTATTGAAGGGAGCCGCTGTAGAGGATCGATACCTCCCTCTGTGCCCAGGAATCAGCACTGAGCAACACAGCAAGACAGAGCTCTGCTGGCCATTAATATTTCAAAGAGAGCTGTTTAATGGGCGGACACAAACCTTTGTCTCAATTAAAATGTCAAATAGCGTACCTCCTTAAATAGCTCAACCAGTTACGCCATCAATATTTAAATCTGGAATAATAAAAGACCGTACAAAGACAGAGAAAAGTCAGGGATGAAGCCACACACACACACACACACACACACACACACACACACACACACACACACACACACACACACACACACACACACACACACACACCGATAAAGCCCCAGAAGCACAAACTCAGCAGAAACAAGCGCCCCAGACTGGACACAATATCTACGGGTGCCCTTGAGGGACAAATACAATACAGTGACCTTTCACCCCAGCTCCCCAACCAATCTCGTCAGTCAATGCCGTAGCCTTGACCCTAATCGCCCGCTGTGGACTCATGGCAGACAATGACCTTTTGTGTTTGTGTCTGCACTTTAAGAGAGGAAGTGGTGCATGTGGTTTCCTGGCTGGCCAAATATGGTTAGCAAACACAGGGCTCATGCAGGCTAGGGAGAGCTGCAGAGGTAGGGGTTCAGAGGTGAAGGGGTGCAGAAGGGCAGAGGTAGGGGTACGGAGGTGCAGGGGTGCAGAAGGGCAGGGGTAGGGGTACGGAGGTGAGGGGTGTAGAAGGGCAGGGGTAGGGGTACGGAGGTGCAGAAGGGCAGAGGTAGGGGTACGGAGGTGCAGGGGTGCAGAA
The DNA here is from genome assembly GCF_963457725.1 of Sprattus sprattus. Classification (NCBI taxonomy): domain Eukaryota; kingdom Metazoa; phylum Chordata; class Actinopteri; order Clupeiformes; family Clupeidae; genus Sprattus; species Sprattus sprattus. The sequence goes on along the minus strand of NC_137916.1, from coordinate 31,007,168 downwards.
GGGCAGGGGTACGGAGGTGAAGGGGTGTAGAAGGGCAGAGGTAGGGGTACGGAGGTGAAGGGGTGCAGAAGGGCAGAGGTGCACTTGAAGGAATCACCACCCCAGATAGAAGTGTGTGTGTTTTTTTTATTCAGCAGAATTTTCTGAGGATTACTTTTTTGGAGAGAGTTTTATTTCTCTATTTCTGCCAAATCCTGTGTCATGTGTGTCATTTGGAAAGCACTGTGTAAAACCTCAATTAGAGTAGCAGTACCCAATGGAGCATTAGATGCCACATCACATCTACTTAGCAGTACCCAATGGAGCATTGCATGCACAGCCTAAGTAGGCCTACCGTGTGCATCCTTCTCCCTCTATGGAGAAGGACACTTGAGTGAAGTGCACACGGTAGAAGTGTATAGCAACACAAGAGTAGTGGGAGAGTCTTTGTCATATAATATGCTTCAAATTACTCTACAAACAAATACCTCATCCAATAAACCTTCAGTGCACAATGGACCGCCATCATTAATATGCATAATGCAGAGGAGGTTTTGCTGCACATGCTACTTTGGAAAATATTAAAATCAAAAGAGCCCTCTAGAACACAACTTTCCCAACTTTTTCCTCGGGTGCTGTTATGTAAGCACAATCAAGCAAGATAAAAAAAAAACGACAAAGAAAGAATGAAACAGAAAAGTGGAAAGAAAAAATTCTGTTTAGGTGCTCTGGTAAAATGTTTGAGATACATACAAACAATGAGTATGATTTTAACCAGACATGAACCTTCAATACAGAGACTACGGAGACTCTAATTAGAGGAATACATTCATAAACACACAGATGACATCACTGGCAGGAGCTCTAGCAGAGCCATGTTGTCCATCCCAGACCAAATACAGGTCTTGAGGATGAGTCCAGCTCATGGGGGACACCAGATCTCCTGTCACTCAACCCAGAGAACACATTGCCATGAAAATATTCATTCCTCTGTATTTATCTGACTCATATGTTACGTTAACACACAGTACATTACCTTGCACGTTGCACTCTTGTTTTGCAAATTACTGCATAGACTGCACAGCTCCTCCACTTCATATTATGTCAATATCTTTTAATACTTTATTTTATTATATTTTTAAATATTTAAATTTTTTATTTTAGTTTTTTATATATTTTATTTTACATATTGTTTTTAATTTGTTCTGTTGTACTTATTATGTTTTTTTTATTTATTGTCTACACCAATACGGCAAAACAAATTCCTGGAAGGCGTAAACTTCCTTGGCAATAAAAACTATTCTGATTCTGATGCTCTCCCTAAACTCCTGCAAGAGCTCAACTGCACTGTGAACAATCCTCTGCTGCCACCTACAGGACATTATTAAGAATGACGCTGAAATGATGGGAGTTGATTTTAGCCATGGACTTGTGGACTTGGCATTTCAGGCACGCCTGATCACTGCATTTTGAATACCTCCAAAAAGTCTGGCTCAAATCTTTCTTGTTTCATCGTGATCAATGAAACATAAGGCCATATACTGTGGATCTGAGTTCTCTTAGATATGGTTGTCTATTTGTAAGTGATTTAGAATTAGATGTCTACGAATCCTCAGAGTCTTAAGAGCTTTAGACTGACATAAATCTGACATTAAATTGACAGTGTGTGAGTGAAATCTGATGTTATTATGTTGAGGAAGATATGGCATCGCATTCTTGTATTGGCCTGTCAGAGAATCTCATATACTCACAGCTTGTGTTTGCCTCCGAGCATCTCATATACTCATCTCATATACTCACAGCTTGTGTTTGCCTCAGAGCATCTCATATACTCATCTCATATACTCATCTCATATACTCACAGCTTGTGTTTGCCTCAGAGCATCTCATATACTCATCTCATATACTCATCTCATATACTCACAGCTTGTGTTTGCCTCAGAGCATCTCATATACTCATCTCATATACTCACAGCTTGTGTTTGACTCAGAGCATCTCATATACTCATCTCATATACTCACAGCTTGTGTTTGCAGGCACAGCAGCAGACTATTGGCAGCTTCAGCACATACAACTGACCAGCAATAAGACCTTCAAGTTTGAAGCACAGAAAAGACGAGGAAATTCCAGCCGTGGTCTCTCATTGGACGATCACTCCAGCCGTGGTCTCTCATTGGACGATCACTCCAGCCGTGGTCTCTCATTGGACGATCTCAGCCTCTCAGAGACAGAGTGAACACACCTTGTTGTGCGCCTGAGGCATTTTAGAGACATTGCTGAGTCCACCAGCTATAAATATAACTATAATAATAATGTAAATATTTTAATTATAATATTATAATTATCTAATATAGCCCCCGATTATATGAATATATCTATATCATATATGAATATATTACCTATAAATATAACTATATAATATAATGTATAAATATAACTATATAATATAATATATAAATATAACTATAGCCCCAGATTCTATAAATATAACTATATCCTATATATATATATATATATATAACCTATAAATATAACTATATCCTATATATATATAAAATCACCTATAAATATAACTATATCCCCAGATTCTATAAATATAACTATAGCCCCAGATTCTTTTCAAGTGATGGATATGGCTATCAGCTTGTCATTATGTACCGACCAAGAATTTTAGTCTCTGACCGCAAAGTCAAATAGCCAGGCCCTTTGGCATGGCAGTCAGAGCACATACTCAATTTAGTGAATGATGACATCGTCACACAGCATCTTTTTGATTTATAAATGGTAGTACTTTAGCTTTGTTTCTAAGGTGGAAATATTATGTGAGACTTGAAGCTTAAAGCTGAATCTAAAATAACACAAGACTTGTGTTACTTGAACTATTTTCCCCAGATTATTAAAGCATTTCTGTTTTGTTTTAGGGCCAACTAGTAGTATCTCCGTTTGGTCCTCGCTCATCCACTTGTTTATGGCCAAAAGACAGGTAGTAATGGAGTTAATAGCTGCAGCATCATTTGGTTCAGCAGAGATGTACAGTAGTGCTTCATCCGCATACTAGAGATGCAGTTAGGTCAGCCCAGGAATGGAACCATCTCCCACAGAACATTAGAAAATCAACCTCATTTAACAGCTTTAAAATAAATCTTAAAACATGGTTAATAAATAACTTAAATTGTGAGCACTAGTGGGTTCAGTAGAACTTATATATTGGGATTTTATTTTATTTTACTTTATTTTATTTTGTCAATGTTATGTTTGATATATATGTTAATGCCTTTTTAAAGTTGTTTAGCCATTTTCAGTCTGGCAGGGGGACTGCCAATGGAATCTAACCTTTTGGCTACAATTGGGTGCATTTACATTTTAAAGTTTATTAATGTACACTGTCCCTCCTCTTCTTCAAATAAACAAACTGAAACTGCATGTAGTATGGTTCCATGGGATGAAAACTTTAGAGCAGTAGCCTATGTTCTCCAGCAGGAGGTGGCAGTGTGTCCAAGCTTCCAGCTCTTCTAGATCAGAATGACTCTACTCTATACTCTACTCTACTTCTAAACCAACCCCAAACAAAGATTAGAATTTCAACTTTAGATTTATTTCCCTGTCAAATTCTTCTACTAATATGGAAAAGGTAAGCCAATTTTATAATGTTTATATATTGTATATTTATAGTGTTTTTGTCTTTTATGACATTTTTAAGCATTTTATAACTTTGTATATTTCTCTTACAGGGCAGTGTGAACCATTTTGTCAATGGCCGCTATGGCCTTAGAAGGAACATAGTCCCATCCAAGCGCTTTGAAGATTACTATGTAGAAGGAGTGAGCCTGTTTAAAAAGAGGTGTCGTCGAACCAGGAACACTGGTGTGAATGGGCACAGCTTAAACCTATTTATTTGAACCTATTTGTTTGCATGTCTGAAGCATCACCTATTTTAATTAGGCCTAGCTGAGTGGTCTTGTTTGCATGTTCCACCATGGCGTTTTTCACCCTAAGAAAGGCACTATTAGAGTGGTTTTCGACTGTGGCGCAACATTTCATGGAACATCACTGAATGCTGAACTCCTCCAAGGTCCAGAGACATACCAGCACACTCCTTGGTGTGCTCACAAGATTAAGACAACATCCCATGGCTCTCATCAAATCAATGTTTCACCAAGTCAGAGTCTCAACATCTGATGTTGACTTTTTACGCTTCCTGTGGTGGCCTAAAGGTGACGTGTCTCTACCCCCTGTTGGGTATCACATGAGTGCATCTGTTTGGAGCAGTGTCTTCTCCGAGCTGTGCAAACTTTGCGCTCAGACAAACTGCCAAAAGACAATAGCAGCTGTTTTGATCAAGAAGTGATAACCACTATTGAAAACATTTTTTTATGTTGATGATTGTTTGAAGTCTCTTGAAACAGAAAATGAAGCCGTGGACCTGGTGAGAGACCTTACCTGTGTTTGACACAAGGGAGGATTCCACCGACCTAACCAAATGGGTGAGTAACAGTCGCACTGTACTGTCTCATATCCCCAAAGAAGATAGAGCCACTGAAATGAAAGAACTGGATTTGGACAGGGACAGACTTCCTACAGAAAGAGCCCTAGGATTGTTATGGTGTGTAGAAAGTGACACATTCAAGTTTAACATCTCTGTCAAAGATAAGACACACACCAGAAGAAACATTCTGTCAATGGTCAGTTCTATCTGTGACCCGCAAATGAAACCAAACATGCCTCGAATGGGCTGTCCACTAGGTGGCAGTATTTACTAATCTAAAGCTACTTAGTAATGTTAGTAGGCATTTCTTAGAGAAGGCAGAACACTGTAAATCGATCTCAAATCAAATGTTCAAGGTTTAATTGTTTTATTTTTTTTTCGAAAATTTAAATTTCACAGGCTAACAAATGGGTCTTTATTGTTACCTAGGATAAGTCATTTAGATTTTTTTTTTATTGTATAAATACCTATGTCTGTTTTCATGATAGCTGCACGAATGTTTCTTACTGTTTTTTGATGATAAAAAGATAATACATTGAATTGTACCCTGTTTGTTTGACAAACGAATCAACCCCTACACATGAGAAGCGGGAAAAATATCCCCTTTAGTCTAATAATGCATTAATTCGAATTTATGTGAAAGCGATATTAATAAAGATGCCCTTGGAAGATGACCATTGACCGCACACAAGGGTTCCCCCTCCACACAAAAGCCAATTTAACCAAAACAGAGCAGCGTGAGGGGAGGGAGGGGAAGGAGTGGCGTAACCATGACAACGATTGTCACTTTCCAATGTGGTGTGGACGGCAAACATTTGGAAAACAATACGAAAACGCTAGTGTGGGCTGAAGTCGTTTTCATTGCGAACACGCATATTTGTATTTACCAATTAATTAATTAATGTGGCCTAAGTAGCCTATACAAGATTCAAGTTCATCATACTAAGCATAGGCAGTGATGCAAAGACACGACAAATTGTGCCTCACATTCTCTCGTTCATGGGAAATGGTTTAGATTGCCACTGCCGATACACCAACTTATCAGTGTCAGTTTTTATGCTATTTCACTTCTATATGATTGCCTACCTATAGCTGCCTCTTGTTCAGTAAGGTGAATTACAAGTTAACTATCTAATTCAGCTACGAATAGTAATGTCACCATTCGTTTATGTAGGCCTATTGAAAAAAACTGGGGGAATTTTACCGAGTACAGCCACGTACACGCCTCGACTCATTAGATGCTCTCGAAATTGACTATAGTCAAAACTCGGGTTGGTTGCTATAGTGATTGGGAGAACACCGTGTCACACATTTTGAAAATTATTTTGTATTATTATTATTCAAATATGGTGAAACGACTCTTCAATGATTAAGTGTTTTGCCGGTTATTAAACACAACCAGCTGAATGCCTGCAGGGAAAATGAAAGCTACATATTTCTTGATTACATTTAGCTTGATGGCAAGCATACAGCACACTTTGACACTGGTAAGATACAGGCTATTCTTTCAAATTATGTCGGCTGTAAAAAAAAAAAAATTAAAAAAAAACTGAATTCTTTCTGATGTAGCCCATATCTAATGTTTTCACAGCCAGTGTCTTCAGCAGAAGGTAAGTTATAATACTTAGGTTATATAGTAGCCACTGCCTAGGCTACACACTGAACAAAACATCTGTAATAAGCTACACACAAACGTTCTTCAATTGATATCCCTTTATAATGTCTCAAGATTGAAAATGCACAGGTCAGGTCAACCATTTGAGATAAGCTTTATTTTATCCATCTTAAAGGTGGTATGTAACAAAATAACATGTTCCTAATAAGGAAATAATAGAACCCTACCGTAACTCATTTGACTCAGTCAATTCGTATCTCCAAATGAATTCCGCTCTGGGCTTATGAAAAAATGTGCCACCTAGTTGAAGCAAACTTAGGGTAGCCTACACTTTACCTATACAGACTGAATAGCAGGTTTAATTATGTAGCCACTAACAGGCCTTGTCTCCTGGATTGTGCTCTTGCAAATATTTTTAAACTGCAACTTTTTTTCCTCAGGCAATATTAGAGAAATGAAGAAAAATAGAGATATCCTTGAGATCAACAAGGGTAAGACTAAACTACAATAATGAAACATTAAACAACAATGTTTTCATTGAAATATCCTTTAACTAATATGTTTCTCTAACAGATCTGGATCTCTTAGAAGGAGACATAAAGTTACCACCTGTAAGTTTAATAATGGCAGATGGCGAGTCATCTCTTCATATGAATACATACAGTACCAGTCAAACGTTTAGACACACCTTTCATTTTTTGTAGAAGTTTGTTCTTTACTTTTATTATTTTATACATTGTAGATTAATAATGAAGACATTTAAACTACGAAATAACACAAATGGAATGATGTACTAAACAAAAAAAGTGTTATCTACCATGTAGAAAATAATAAAAGTAAAGAAAAAACTTCTCAAGAAATAAGGTGTGTCCAAAATTTTGACTGGTACTGTATCTCCAGTAACTTGCTTGAATTAACATATAATTTACATATTTTGTCTATAGGCATCTGAGAGAAATGCCATTATTAGCACGAGCTATAGGTGGACCTTTCCAATACCCCTTGTGCTTGACCCTTTCCTTGGTACGTACCACCAGTGAAGTCCGTCTGTAAACTGGAGATTTTCTTGAGGATTGCCGTGTCCTCACAGACTTTCTGAAAATATTTGTGCAGATTTAAATGCCAGAGGGGTGATTACAAAGGCTTTGGAACAGTTCCGTCTGAAGAGTTGTGTAGACTTCAAAATCAGAGATACAGAGTCACACTATATCACAATTCTAAAAATGGATGGGTAATGACATCCTTCTGAATGTTTTAAAATATAATTAGCATATTTTCTTCAAAGCGATACACTGATTTGCAGTGTGTATGTCTTTCTCCATATCCAGATGCTGGTCCTCTGTTGGATACAAACACATGGCAGACCAACTTCTATCGATTGGTGACAGCTGTGATACCCTTAGTACCGTGGAGCATGAACTTCTCCATGCTCTGGGCTTCATGCATGAGCAATCCAGACCCGACAGGGATAGCCATATTGATATTGCGTGGGACAACATTAACACAGGTACAGAATAAATCGACTGATTTCAGGAGCAACAATAAAGGATGATAGGTGGACCTAAGAAGGTTTTGCTCAGTCTTAAAAGAGTATCCAGGGGGGCACTGTAGCTCACACAGTAGCCTCGACCACATTCGGGCTTGACGCTCATGGACGACACTGGTTTGAATCTGGCCCGATGTCATTTCTCCAGTCCACTCCCCACTTCTTCGGCCTCTCATTTCCTGTCCCACTCTTCACTTACCTTTCAATTAAAGGGATAAAAAAAGCCACAAATCTTTTAAAAAAAAGAGTATCCAGCATACTAATGCATACATTACTCATTTATTTGTGATTGCATCAGTTGAAAATGTATTGGATTAGTTGCTTCCACCATTGATTTAGTTCTCAATTGATTGAGCATAGATTAAAGGTACAGTCTTCGATTCCAATCCAATTTTGTCAAATTCAGCAAAATGCACCTCATGGTCCTCTAGCTGTTCATCCTGTATGTGCGCTCAAAACAAATGATGTACAATGATTTTGCCAAGTTAACAAATTAGTAAGTTAGTTACCTAACAGTAAGTGTAGTGTAAT
>NC_137916.1:30951510-30994010 GCF_963457725.1 Sprattus sprattus | reverse complement strand
TTGGTCAGTATTTTTTTTCTCTGAGTGGCAATAAAAGTAATTTTGTTTAATAATGTGCATATAACTTTTGTTTTTATCCATTTACATGTATACTGTTGTGATCTATCTATCCATCTGTCTGTCTCTCTATTTATCTATCCATCCTCCTTTCTTTCTTTCTTAGTTTAGGTTTAATTATAACGGAAATCAGATAGATAAAGCAGTAACTGTGGCCCGTTTAGCTGTGGGATAAGAATCCTTCCTACTTAGATATTCGTTCAAAATTTAAATGTTTATCCAGCAAAAGATTATTATAAAAAACAATTAGAAATGGTATTATTGATAACAAGAGTGTTGGTTCAGTAATTTATACCATACTTGACATACATGACTTGAAAAAGGCTGCACATTTTTTTGGTTTGTACTGTATCATGTCTTATGTGATTCGGTTATCCTCGGCATAAATCGGTTTTCTTCGTCCAAATATATTTGAATCGGAAATGTCCGGAAGTTTTCGTTGTTGCCGATAACGGTTGGTATGTTCAAATCTTCGGATCTACTTCTGGCCTGGATACTGAACTAGGAAAGGTATTGGAGAAAGAGGGAAACGAAAAAGGAGAAGAGCAAAGGTGCTTGGCAACGGGATGACGGTGTTGCAGGAACCTGTCCAGGTAGGCCGACGAAAGAAAATGTTTGTTCAAGGTTTGCTGTCAAATGCAAGAATGGTTACATTTATATGAGCCAGAGCTCGCACTCGCTAACGGGAAACCACACTACTTCTACACTGCGGCCTCAAAACAAATGCCCTGGCCTAACTTGGTTAGCTAGCTCGCTGTTTTACTACTGTATGTTAATGGTGCGTATGAAGACACTGAAGAGGTTATGGTTAATATTTGCAAGTTTTTTCTAGTACATTTGTGTTAGGCATAATATGCAGTTGTCTAGAAATAACTACCCTTGCTTTTAAACTGCAGCTCGTTAACGTTAGCTAGCATGCTAGCAAGCTACTGATTGCTAGCATCTAATGTTAACCCACTGGTACCTGAGATCTTTACTGTAATGCTGAATTAGCTAGCTTGCATATTCGACCATTTGTTATCATACAAGGCTAGCAAGTCCGCATAGTTACTATGGGCATACTTGCTAAACTAGCAAGGTAACCTTGCTGGCTGAACGCATTGACTATCAGTTAGCAGTTTGTTGTTAACACTACCGTGCAAGCTAATACAACTTGCTAAAATGCTGAGGTTTACTTGACTTCATACCGGCTAGGTTAGTTAGCTATCTACCTATCGTCAACTGTTAGCCCTTTATTGCTTTAACCTGGCAAGTAGGTAGTTCGCTAACGCTGAATGCTCACGAAGTCACGTTAAGGCATTCAAATGCAGGTAGCCTGTCAGACCTATCAAATGTTAGACACTTCCTCGAGTAACGTTATCATGGTCATGTTTTGGATGATGAGTTCGTCTTGACATAACAGGATCGAACCAATTGCCAAGCCGGTTAGCTGGCAAATAGCGTTAATGTTTAAAATTTGGCATGGTATTGAAACGTCTTTGTTAGGTCTTACCTACTAGTCCCTTAAACTGGAGTAAAATACCGGTAATTTGTATGAGCTGTAATGCAGGTTATGTGCGTAAGTAAGTATTAGGTAAAATGAATGTGCCAGACCTGACTTTGAGTAAAACCAACAAGGACATTCTGGCTATTTACTCAGAAATGTATCCAAACGGTAAAGCTTAGTTCCCAATTCATTTATCTTATACCCAGTTAACCAGGAAGACCGTGAACACCTTATTGCTCTGTTTGATTGCTATTGACGTGACTCAATTTGTTACCCTTCTGCTCTTGACCTGCTGTTTAGATGATGAGAGATGAATATAGTATAGTGTGGGCCCTAAAAATCATCCCTTCAGTGTGCAGTCTCTCAAGGACATCGTTTGTCTTTGCATTTGACATTCTCATAGCCTTCTCTCCCCTTTGGCTCTGCCTCGATGTGGTTACGTGATTGCAAGAAAATTAACGAGTTCGCAGCTCTGTTTGCATACATAGTAAAGGGTGCATGTGCTGACGCCTCTCTTTGTGTTCTTATTTTAAACGAAGAGGTGCCACTGATTGCTTTGTATTTTCGTCCAGCCTTTCTTTTCACAGGCAGATTTTTTTTGGGGTGATCACAATTCCAGGCGTTTGACTTGTCATATCTGTTTTCTGGTTCCAAGGCATGTCTCTGTAAAGATGCCTGCACCTTGGAGTTTAATGTTAACTCCCGTCTACCCCGTCTCCTTTCCCTTACCATCTGCATTTCTTCTTTTTTCTTTTCTAGGCTGCTGTTTGGCACGCTTTAAACCACTATGCCTATCGTGACGCAGTTTTCCTGGCAGAAAGGCTCTATGCTGAAGGTAAATGTGGCAAAACATTTGTATTCAGGCATCATGTGAAAACATCAGTCATGGTCTTGTCTATCCCCATAATACCTCTTTTTGTGCTGATTTTGAAAAGCAGTGTTTTGTTTCATTTCTGACTCCATGGTTTAAGTCTACAAACGTCCTGTGTGTTCCCATTCACAATGCTTCCCCCTCAATCTGTCCTAGCTGGAGGCACGTGTATGCCTCCTCAAAATTAGATTTCAAAGCTTGTGACATAATTGCAACTGGCTTTGTGCAAATACAGTACACGTGTGCTAACCAAATGAAGTAGCATTGCTCTCATCACAAACCCTTGTAGACTTTCATTCCTATGGCAAAAATCACTGAGACAAAAGATCAGGTGGAACACTGAATGTGATGATGAATCGTGGGACAATGACTCATGAGTCATGAAAGGCTTTGATTCATTTGCCACCAGTGGTATTAAGACGGATGGCACAAACTTCCGGTGTCAGTGCTTTCATAAGGCACTGCAAGGGGATCTTGGCTTGGTGTCCTAAAGAAATCGCTTTTCAGCTTTTCCCTCCCTTTTATTGGCTTTTATTGGCAAGAAGTTAAAGTGTCTACTTCCAACCATTAGGCTGAATGTTCTTCTGGAGCACTGTCCTTTTGCCTTAAAGCTGAAAACCTAAAGGGTTCCACAAAGAACCATTCCTCATTTGATACTAACTCTGTGTTAAGGGCTGTACAATGGATCCTTTCAGTGAAGAACTGTAGTGAAGTAAAAACTCAGGAGCGCTTAAGAACTCATTGATTTGGTATTTCTGATGGTTTTCCCACCCACCCTCTATTCTCTCCTCTTCATCCTCACCACCCTCTCTACCCTCTCCTCTTCTTCCTCCCCCTTTTTGCTTCACAGTGCATTCAGAGGAGGGTCTCTTCCTGTTAGCCACATGTTACTACCGCTCGGGAAAGGCCTACAAGGCCTACCACCTTCTGAAGGGTCACAGCTGCACCACGCCGCAATGCAAATACCTCCTCGCCAAGTGCTGTGTAGAGCTCAGCAAGTATGTGCCCCTCTTTTTATTTATTATATATATATTTGATCTATTCCAGCTTATTTCAGCATGGTTGGTTGGGACACTGACCCTCTTTTTATTGATTATATACAGATATTGTATTTATTCCAACTGATTCCAGCATGGGTTGGTTGGGACACTGACCCTCTTTTTATTGATTTATATAGAGATATTGTATTTATTCCAACTGATTCCTGCATGGGTTGGTTGGGACACTGACCCTCTTTTTATTGATTATATACAGATATTGTATTTATTCCAACTGATTCCTGCATGGGTTGGTTGGGACACTGACCCTCTTTTTATTGATTATATACAGATATTGTATTTATTCCAACTGATTCCTGCATGGGTTGGTTGGGACACTGACAGTATTTGGGGATGTCGGACAAATCCGATGGGTTTTGTTTGTTTGTTTGTTTGTTTGTGGGGGAGTACAGAGGGTAGAAGTGCACTGATGATTGACTGGGTTCACTAAGGCATGATACCATCCTGTCAGTAGGTTGTCATGGTGAACTCTTTGCTCTTGACTTTTCACGTAACAGAGTGTAGGGCTTTGGAGCATATATTCTGATGGATTTCTAGAAGGAACTTAACCACTTTCGGACGGAAAAAGATCCAACCTGATGTTATTACATATAGACAAAAATGTCAATCCTACATGTTTATGAGCATTCGAGAAATAGTGGTCGGCACTGCCGTATGTACGGAGGAGTCCCTGGATTACTTGCCAAATGTTTGTGTGTGTTGTTTTTGTCTGAGTGTATTCTCTGTGCATGTGTTTGGTTCATATTTGTGTTTTTGTGTGTGTGTGTGTGTGTGTGTGTGTGAATGTGTGTGTTTGTTTGTCCTTCAGGCTTGCAGAGGGAGAGCAGATTCTGACTGGAGGAGTCCTGAATAAACAGAAAAGTCAGGATGACATCGTCTCAGAGTTCGGAGACGCTGCTTGCTTCACGCTGGCCCTGCTTGGGCAAATTTACTGGTAAAGAGCACTACATACTTTTTCAGTTTGCACACGTCCCCTGTTTGATACTTAGATCTGTAGCTTACGCCAGACATGTGAGGGGTTTGATCTGTATTTGGGCAGGACACTCAAACATCAATGTGAAAATATGTATAGGGTATGGTTCTGCGATTGTAGCACAGAGAATACGTGATTTAAAAAGATAATGTTTTACTGCTTGGTAGAAGATGTTCACTCAACAACTCAACTATTACATCTAACATAACTCTGCTTTGTAAATGCTTAAAGTAGTCCTTAATTCGAATCATTATGCATCTGTGTGCTCAGTCCCGAGGTTTGAATTGGACTGTAATGTATCGTACAAGGCCTCGCTCAGTCAATAGTTATTTCTGGTGACTCTGTAACACTGTGAGGGCAAACTGGTGTTGAGAGACTAATAAACACCCATGATAACTCACCGGGAGCCCTAAAACTGTGCTATTGGTTGTTTCCTAAAACTAAATTGGAGATTTGAGGGGCTGTATGACCCCATAGTGTTCTGCCATTTAACCCCACGTACATCAGTGCTGTTTCCTCTCCCTGTGGGTACTTGAGTCCTTTGTTGTTATTTGACCTCAACAGCCAATCAAATTACATTCCTCCCTTCTGTGCCTCTGAAGCAAGGTGTTGATTGGCTGGGTCCAAGCTGCTATGTTTTTTTCCCCATTTACACTAAGACTGCACAGTCTCTGAAAACACCAGAGAACTGTGAGGTGCATTTAGCCGAATTTCATAAAGTTTATTGGATTACAACATATGAGTCGCATAGATGTTTTGACCACACCTTGGACTGACCATGTTTCCCTGTAGCAAAACAGACCGGCTTGCCAAGGGTTCAGACTGCTACCAGAAGAGCCTGAGTTTGAACCCCTTCCTTTGGTCTCCCTTTGAGTCCCTCTGTCAAATTGGTGAGTTTCTGGGCCCATTTCCCATGGTCATTGAAGTTATTGTTGCATAGTATAGATATTTGAGTTGTCTTTGTTGAAAATGAAATTGTATGCATTGTCTGTGGGTATGAACATGTCAAATTGCTTGAGAAACCGTTCCCTACGTCTGGATTCCGTACTGGTTTTAAGACAATATCAGAAACTAGCCTTAAATATTGATGTGTGTGTGTGTGTGTGTGTGTGTGTGTGTGTGTGTTCTGCAGGTGAGCGACCCGACCCAGAACAGATATTCAAACTGACGTCCCTGCAGAACTTCAGCAGTGGGAGTGGAGGCGGACTCAACCAGCTACCCATTAGCCCCGCCCACACGCCCAGTCACAACCCCTCTCACCGCCAGGTGGACAGTGTGCTCATGGAGACGCCACAGGACACATTAGTACGTCTCACACACACACACACACACACACACACACTCATGGAGACGCCACAGGACACATTAGTACGTCACACACACACACACACACTCATGGAGACGCCACAGGACACATTAGTACGTCTCACACACACACACACACACACACACACTCATGGAGACGCCACAGGACACATTAGTACGTCTCACACACACACACACACACACACACACACACACACACTCATGGAGACGCCACAGGACACATTAGTACGTCACACACACACACACACACACACTCATGGAGACGCCACAGGACACATTAGTACGTCACACACACACACACACACACACACACACTCATGGAGACGCCACAGGACACATGAGTACGTCTCACACACACACACACACACACACACACACACTCATGGAGACGCCACAGGACACATTAGTACGTCACACACACACACACACACACTCATGGAGACGCCACAGGACACATTAGTACGTCTCACACACACACACACCCACACACACACTCATGGAGACGCCACAGGACACATTAGTACGTCACACACACACACACACACACTCATGGAGACGCCACAGGACACATTAGTACGTCTCACACACACACACACCCACACACACACTCATGGAGACGCCACAGGACACATTAGTACGTCACACACACACACACACACACACACACACTCATGGAGACGCCACAGGACACATTAGTACGTCTCACACACACACACACCCACACACTCATGGAGACGCCACAGGACACATTAGTACGTCACACGCACGCACACACACACACACACGCATGGAGACGCCACAGGACACATTAGTACGTCACACACACACGTTATTCCACAGGACACATTAGTACGTCTATTTGCTCCTCTTCCCATCCAACACCGTCAGCCAACTAATATACCTGAAATGTGAAAGAGGCATCACAAAGTTGTTGTCTGAAACTAGCTAACACCCAACAGGTGCACATTTGCATTGATGACAGCTAGCCAGCTACCTTGCTAACTTGTTTATTTTAACAATTGATTGGCCAGTGCAGTGCAGTGTTGTATAAGCTGTTGTCATGGTTTTTGCATGAGGTTTCTGACCGTTGGCCATTTAGGGTAAAGACCATCTCAAACTGATACAGCCATCACATCCCTACGTTCGCGTTAGATATGGACCTATGCTATTTTGCCGCATTCTTTAGATTATTTGCCTAGTGTATGTTTGTTTTTAAATATTAAGTTAAAAATAAATGGTGCCGACAAGATTTTTGGTTTAGGCGTTCTCATATAATGGTTTTTCTTTTTACCAATATGATGAACATCTTTTGCTATGTATGGGATACAGTTGTAGTGATGGGGCTACTACAAACGAATGTCCATGAAAATTGCACTTAATGAAAAGGAGTTGTGTATTAGTTTTTTTTTTATTTTACTTAGGGGATCATTTCTGATAGTAATGGGCAGATGTGTGACATATTCTGAACAGCAGCTGTTTCCTGACTCTAAATGGTGGAGGGCCATCTGGGCCTCTTGTGTAAGGACGATAGCATGTTGCTCTGCTATAGTGTCTTTGAAACGCAGAGACTGACAAGGGGAGGGAAAGGGAGGGTGGGCATTTAAAGCTGAGGAGGGAATCATTTTGTGATGAGATCAGTCAGGTGATTCATGCTGGTGTTCCATATGGAGTCTGGACTGTGATTTTTGATTTAAGCTATGTGTTAAGTTCTGAGGCATCATTTTCTCTTTTGGAAGCAATGCTGAGTTTGAGTTTTGCTGTGTTGAGTTGTTTAACTATTGTCTTGTAGCCTCAGTTCTGTGAATAGTGGCGACAGACCTGTCTGACAAGCCTATTCAGTAGGTGCACGACACATGGCTGTTTGTAAACGATAGTGGTACTGGCAGTGGTGATGGTTGGGGAGAGACTCCTATGGAGTTAGATTCAATTCAATTTTATTTATATAGCGGCAAAACAGTCAAATTGTCTCAAGGCGCTTTACAGAACCCAGTGCCTGGACCCCCTTGTTTAGTTATGCTGACCGGCTGGCTTGACAGGTGACTATTTTTGATGTAAATATTCATGGCTATAGGATGCACTAGAGAGGAATGTCTATAGTCTCAATTTGAATATGGGAAGGGTGTCAGCATCTCGGATGGAGGAAGGAAGATTATGGATTATGGAACCATACGGTGATGGAACAGTTTGCAGAATAGAAACCATTTTGTAGTGTTTGTGAATACTAATCTTTTTTGAGACATCCTGCACTTCGTGTTTGCCCGTCATAAACCAAAAGGAGGACTGTTTTTTATAAAAATGATAATTTTGTAAGTATTGATGTTTTGCATGCAGTCATATAATTTAGTTTACAGCTCAAAAGCACATTGAAGTATGTGGTACCTCTTTAAAGCAGGATATACCTTGATATCATAGGGACGGTCATTAATGCGTCCTTTCCTCTCGTGTGTCTCAATCACAGGAGTTAAACCGCCTCAACCTGGAGTCGTCCAACACCAAGTACTCTAGTCTGGGCACGGACTCTTCCATGTCCTACATCGACTCGTCTGTGATCTCGCCTGACTTAGTGCCTCTGAGCTCGGGCGGCTCGGTGCTCAGCAAGCAGCCGCAGAACAAGCCCAAGAGCGGCCGCAGTCTAATGGGAGGCCCCGCCGCCCTCAGCCCCCTCACACCCAGGTAACACACACACTCTCACACACACGCACACACACACACACACACACGCCCAGGTAACACACACACGCACACACACACACACCCAGGTAACACACACACACACGCACACACACACACACACCCAGGTAACACACACACACACACACACCCCCCCAGGTCACACACACACACACACACACACACCCCCCCAGGTAACACACACACACACACACACACACACACACACCCCCAGGTAACACACACACGCACACACACACACACACACACACGCCCAGGTAACACACACACACACGCACACACACACACACCCAGGTAACACACACACACACTCACACACACACACCCAGGTAACAGTCGTGGACCTTTGTCTTGTCATTCAGCTGTTTTAATGTGTGTGTGTCTGTGTGTGTGTGTGTCTGTGTGTGTGTGTCTCTTCAATTGGATCCAGTTTCGGTATCCTGCCCCTGGAGCCCAGCCCGGGAGACCCCACGTACCTGCAGAGCTACGGTCACAGTGGCTCAGGGATGGAGCCGCCGCCCGCTGCCGGTCCACCAAAGAAGGTGCGTTCCTGCTGGGTGTGTGTGTCCGTGTTCCTGCTGGGTGTGTGTGTGCGCGTGTTCCTGCTGGGTGTGTGTGTGCGTGTTCCTGCTGGGTGTGTGTGTGCGCGTTACAGCTGGGTGTGTGTGTGCGCGTGTTCCTGCTGGGTGTGTGTGTGTGCGTGTTCCTGCTAGGTGTGTGTGTGCGCGTTCCTGCTGGATAAGCACCCCTGACCGCCCATAAGGGAACACCACTAGCTTACCCTACCCACCACCTCAGTTAGGCCTTGTTCAAGTTCAAGTTTTTATTTTTATTTGTCACATACAACAAATGTAGTGAAATGTAAAAGGGACTACTCTCCACACAGTGCAAAAATTAAATATCAAATAAATAAATTAAGATAAAATTAAGAAGTAAAAAAAAAATCAAATTTAAATAAATGAATGGTGTTTAATTAAAAAAAAATTACACCACTGTCCTCAAAGATTCAGAGATGGCAAATACATTACTGGATGTGTTTATAGAAAGGAGCACTAGCGAATACATAGAATTCTGTTATTTTGTTAATTAATGTTAATAAAGTTCAATGCATCTGCCTGTTGAAATGTCCTCATTCCAGCCCAAACACTTGGCAGTTTGAAAGACTTACTGCAGGAAGTATTTAACTGCCTATCTATTGGGTTTAGTGACAGCGTCCGTGTGTATCTTGATTGATTGACAGCAAAAGGTTTTTACAAGCTTTCCCTGCAAGTGCATCTGTTAGTCACCAGTGCTGTATTTGGTTGAATGCACACAAATGCACAATCCCTTTTTATTTTGTATGCCTCCTTTGAAGTAAGGATGCTTTGAAAACGGATTCTATTCTCTTCTAAGGCTGAGTAGGTAGTGTGTTTGTGTTTGTGTGTGTGTGTGTGTTATTGGGCGGGGGGATGCAGGAGGCTCATGCTCAACACGTGACGAGGTGTGTGTTTGAATTAATGGAGCTCTGACGGTACTGTTTATTCTCTTTTTCAGTCTCTCGCCCGAATCAGCCAAGTCGGCACAAAGTCAGTGTTTGCACAGAGTGGGAACAGCAGGGAGGTCCTCCCCATCCCCTTCAACCAGACCCAGACCACTGCCCCACAAACCAGGTTTGTCTTCAACCAGACCCAGACCACTGCCCCACAAACCAGGTTTGTCCTAAACCAGACCCAGACCCAGACCACTGCCCCACAAACCAGGTTTGTCCTAAACCAGACCCAGACCCAGACCACTGCCCCACAAACCAGGTTTGTCCCCTCCAACCAGACCCAGACCCAGACCACTGCCCCACAAACCAGGTTTGTCTTCAACCAGACCCAGACCACTGCCCCACAAACCAGGTTTGTCTTCAACCAGACCCAGACCACTGCCCCACAAACCAGGTTTGTCTTCAACCAGACCCAGACCACTGCCCCACAAACCAGGTTTGTCCCCTCCAACCAGACCCAGACCCAGACCACTGCCCCACAAACCAGGTTTGTCTTCAACCAGACCCAGACCACTGCCCCACAAACCAGGTTTGTCTTCAACCAGACCCAGACCACTGCCCCACAAACCAGGTTTGTCTTCAACCAGACCCAGACCACTGCCCCACAAACCAGGTTTGTCTTCAACCAGACCCAGACCCAAACCACTGCCCCACAAACCAGGTTTGTCTTCAACCAGACCCAGACCACTGCCCCACAAACCAGGTTTGTCTTCAACCAGACCCAGACCACTGCCCCACAAACCAGGTTTGTCTTCAACCAGACCCAGACCACTGCCCCACAAACCAGGTTTGTCTTCAACCAGACCCAGACCACTGCCCCACAAACCAGGTTTGTCTGTCAGGGGTATGGGGGCGGGGCTTCTGTTAAGCGTAGAGTACAGTTCTACGGACACGGCCTGATGCAAACTCCGTCATCAGCACAGTCCTTGTGGCTTGTCCGTGTAGCACCAAAATGAAGAGACGAGAGAAAACAAAACCCATTTGCGCCATCTATTCATTTTCAAAGACTTACAGTACAGTTGCACATTGTAATTGGTCTGTTTGCTCGCTGCTACTGGAGATTTGCTGATAAAAAGAGAGGTTGGTTTATTTCATGCTTCAGCCAATTGCTAGATCACCAACAGCAGTATTTTAAGGTAGCTATTGCTTTTTAAATAGGGAAGTAAACTGTTATGAAGGGGAGAACTCCCAATTTGTTTGCTGTACATTCACACGATGTAGAGATATTATTTCAAACACTTGACCACCTGATTGAGCTTGTGTACCAAGAGATGTGTCAGCAGCAGCAGCAAAACTAGTATACTTTGGAGACTTGCATGCGTACGTCCATGTCCACATTGCATGAAGCTGTGTCCACATATGCATACTTGAGCCCTTAGACCCCAGACAACAAGCACTCTCGTACTCTACAAACAAGGACATGGAAATTGGAAATTGAATGCAGTATTGTTGTTTTGTCGTGTTCTTTTGACAAAACAAAAAAGGCCCTTCAAAACACAGTGGATTTGTCTTGCAATAGCTCACTTAGTATGGGCTGGTAATGTGCCTGTTTCTTAAAGCACAGTAATGTCCACATGTGTGTCCACACAATGTCCAGTAACTCAAAGTATTGTGCTACTACTACCAACTTCTGGTATTGATTTGAGTGAGATGTCTGATGATTAACAATTATGTTTATCATTCTATTTTAGACAGTGTTGGTGTTGGATCTGTTGTAATAAAAATAGCAGTTGTAGTAGCAGCATTTGAAGTAGTAGTAATATAAATAAATTGTCCTGCAGTACCACACCTTGTGTGTGTGTGTGTGTGTGTCTGTCTGTCTGTCTGTGTTTTTTATATATATATATATATATATATATATATATATATAAATAGTAACCTAACCAAAGCTCTCTGTCGTGCAGTACCACACCTCAAGTGCTGAGCCCAACCATCGCTGCACCTCCTAACGTGCAGCCCAGGAGAAGCTCCAGACTCTTCACCAGTGCCAGTTCAACTGCCAAGGTACACACACACACACACACACACACACGAGAATACACATACAGTTACAGCACACACATACAGTTACAGCTCCAGACTCTTCACCAGTGCCAGTTCTACTGCCAAGGTACACACACACACACACACACACACACACACCTATTTGGATATGTGCTTATTTATACTGAGTGTTAGACCCAGGAAATGTCAGCACAGTTGTCAGTTTATGGTAATGGTAATAGTCTTTTGGTGAAAGCTTATGTTAGCAGTGCAGATGACGGTGAAATGGGTCTCTCTGCTGTGAAAAGTAACTTTCCTTGGTTGCAGGTCTATGCACAGGGTTTCTCACCAGTCTGTGTTAGTAGCATACGTGTGTGTGTGTGTGTGTGTGTGTGTGTGTGTGTGTGTGTGTGTGTGTGTGTGTGTGTGTGTGGACGCTCTAGTGAGACCAGAGACTCGGCCTGTGCTGTTATTGATCCGTTGATTCATTGACTAGCTGGGCATTCCCTTCACAGGAGAACAGCAAGAAACTCAAAATGAAGTTCCCCACCAAGATCCCCAACCGGAAGACTAAAACCAAGACGGGTAAGGGGGGCATCACCCCCTCCAACCTGAACGAGAGCATCGAGCTGCTCAAACTAGACTCCTCCCTCTGCGACGGCAAGGGCATCCTGGGCTCCTCCCACCACCAGGCCTTCACCCTGCAGAAGGCCGCCGCAGGTAGGCCCCACCTGTGTGTGTGTGTGTGTGTGTGTGTGTGTGTGTGTGTGTGTGTGTGTGTGTGTGTGTGTGTGTGTGTGTGTGTATCCAGCCAATAACATGTTTATATATATAAACAGGATCAGGGAAGGATGTATTGTCATCATAATGTTATTGACAAACAAACTGAGACAGAATGCATGTGGTAGGCTCTCAGTAGGATACAGATGTGAATGTCAGTGCCTACTGATACATATATGAAAAGGTACCGTGTGTGCTTTGAGGAAGGAGGTTGTTTTTTAATGGATACAGCCTATAGTGAAGCAAAGTTCAATGGCTCCAGACACTCTTCTCTGAATTCTTGTATTTCTAATCCTTTGTGTATTATTCATAAACACCATAGTCATTCGTGGGGTATCGTTATTGAATAGAACCTGGTGTGGAGAGCTTTTGACTAGCTTAGGATTCCATCAGTCACTTCCTCTCTGTCTCCTGCCCGCCCCCCTCAGATGGACTGATGACCCTGATGCGGGACGTGGGCCGAGGCTACGTGGCTCTCTGCTCCTACAACTGCAAAGAGGCCATCAACATCCTGAGCCAGCTCCCCACACACCACTACAACACAGGCTGGGTCCTCAGCCAGATCGGACGCGCACACTTCGAGCTGGCCGAGTACACGCAGGTAAGGGCAGGCAGAGATATAATGAGGGACGATGGTATATTAAATGACTTAAGGTTGCAGGTAGTTTAGGTTGAATTGCTTTGCACTGTCTGAGACATTTTGATCTCTCATCATGGGATGAATATGGATTGTGAAGTCATCTGCGCAAATGCACGCAGCTAAACAAACAAACAAACAAACAAACAGACACAATTGGTGGTGGAGAGATGTGGTCTCACTGTTTAGTCTCCCGAAAATGTAATCCTCATCATGGAATGAATATGACTGATTATAAAATCAGTTGTGCACATTCAGAGAAGGGATATTGTCTTAGTGTTATGAATTAGAAATTGGACTGTTGATACCACTTCATCTCTTTTATTGGTATAATGTGGCTTTGTCTAGGTGTGTTGGGCAAAGGAAACATCTGATTGGTCATCCTAGTAGCCTGTTATTGGCTGGATGATTCATTCATTATCATTGTTTATTCAGGGAGAATTGACTGAGCACAGGGCTCTTTTGCAGCAATGCCCTGACTGAGGCTGCAGAAGAACAATAAATAAACAAAACAAAACAGACAAAATAAATCAACAAAACACATAAAAAAACACACAAAAAAACTCAGAAATTAAGTATAAATATATATATATATATAACATAAAGTAAAAAAAGAAATCCTGGTATCTATCCCGTGTCCCTGCACCCTAACATGGCCGTTAACCCTGGTATCTATCTCCGTGTCCCTGCACCCTAACCCTAACATGGCCGTTAACCCTGGTATCTATCCCCTGCACCCTAACCCTAACATGGCCGTTAACCCTGGTATCTATCCCGTGTCCCTGCACCCTAACCCTAACATGGCCGTTAACCCTGGTATCTATCCCGTGCCCCTGCACCCTAACCCTAACATGGCCGTTAACCCTGGTATCTATCCCGTGTCCCTGCACCCTAACATGGCCGTTAACCCTGGTATCTATCCCCGTGCCCCTGCACCCTAACCCTAACATGGCCGTTAACCCTGGTATCTATCCCCTGCACCCTAACCCTAACATGGCCGTTAACCCTGGTATCTATCCCCTGCACCCTAACCCTAACATGGCCGTTAACCCTGGTATCTATCCCCTGCACCCTAACCCTAACCCTAACATGGCCGTTAACCCTGGTATCTATCCCGTGTCCCTGCCCCAGGCGGAGCGGATCTTCTCGGAGGTGCGGCGGATCGAGAGCTACCGCGTGGAGGGCATGGAGATCTACTCCACCACCCTGTGGCACCTGCAGAAGGACGTGGCGCTCTCCGCCCTCTCCAAAGACCTCACCGACATGGACAAGAACTCACCTGAGGTAGCTGACGGAGATTATATCCAAACACTGTTAATGACTAAAGAATATAATAACAGAGTGCCTTGTATTATTAATTACCTTATGTGAATCATGTGCTTATGAAAGCAGGAACATGGATTTCCTGTGTTTCTGCGTGTAACTGAGATTATTAGCTGCCACTTAGTCTGCATATGGACAAGAGCTCAGCCAGGAGCTGCAGGACCTATAGAGATCGGATACAAATATGAAATGTTTGGTTATTTTTGTCTAAAAAGCATTTAAAAAAAATATATATATATACTAACTCTCTGTCTGTCTGTCTGTCTGTCTGTCTGTCTGTCCGTCCCTTTCCCTATCTTCAGCCTTGGTGTGTAGCGGGTAACTGTTTCAGTCTTCAGCGGGAGCACGACATTGCCATTAAGTTCTTCACGCGTGCGATCCAGGTGGACCCCAGCTTTGCGTACGCATACACGCTCCTGGGCCACGAGCTGGTGCTCACGGAAGAGCTGGAGAAAGCTCTGGGATGCTTCCGGAACGCCATCCGCCTCAACACACGCCACTACAATGCCTGGTAGGATCACAGTGTCAAAGCACACTAGGGGGTGTGTGTGTGTGTGTGTGTGTGTGTGTGTGTGTGTGTGTGTGTGTGTGTGTGTGTGTTTTGTGTGTACTGACTATCATCATCATACCTGAATTGTTCCTGTAATTTCCAACTTTTCCAACACACTTCTAACCCCCTCTGTCCCCTGCTATGTGTCCTTGCTGCAGGTATGGCTTAGGGATGATCTACTACAAGCAGGAGAAGTTCAACCTGGCAGAGATCCACTTTAAGAAGGCCCTGAGCATCAACCCTCAGAGCTCAGTGCTGCTGTGCCATATTGGAGTGGTGAGTCTCCCAGCGAGCCTCTCTCCACTCACATGTCTTTTATTAGAAAGGTCCTCTCCTCTTGTACTGGTCTGAAGGGTTGAAACACTTAACAGGTCTTCACAAAACACCTTTCTTGTCCCCGTTGAAGAACCTTCCTTAAACCAGCAGCTGAGCGTGGTCACATCAGTGGACTCTCCACAGCTAAGCCTACACATGGTGCCTTATGAATGGCTTCATCCAGCATCCTAATATTTCAGATGACTGTTGTGACGTCTGCACATTTTAGGAGTGGAACAGATGGGTCTCCTGAGGTGCAGTTGTTAATGTAGGCCTGTAGGGGGACAAGAGCAGTGGGGCGAGCACACATCCCAGAGGAGCTCCAGTGCTGACTGACTGGGTGCTGGATGTGGTTAACCCAGCTTCACCAGCTGCTTCCTGTCTCGTGAAGTTTGTAGTCCACTGGCAGGTGGAGGCGGGCACAGTGAGCTGGGGGAGTTTGTTGGAAATTATCTTTATTGGGAATAACCCCTTGAGATGTAACATCTCGTTTTCGAGGGGGTCCACAACACAATCAGATAGTAAACATACATTAAATGAACATAAACATAGAAACAACAATAAGACAGGACAAACAAAAACAGCACACAACAAACGATCAGCAGAATTGCAGCAAGACATCAGATACATTACGAATTATACGACTGCGCTCCAAGCAGAGCACAGTTTGGTGTGGAGGACTTCTGAGATGATGGTGTTAAACGCAGAGCTAAAGTCTAGAGGCAGCATCCTTGCATACGTCCCTGGGGGTTCAAGGTGTTGCAGGATGTTGTGCAACCTCAGGGCGACAGGCGATTCAGTCCAGTGATGGCGTGGTTCTTAGGGACTGGGAAGATGGTGGAGCGTATGAAGCAGGAGGGGACACACAGCTCCAGAGATCTGTTGAAGATCCGTGTGAAGATGGGGGCCAGCTGATCAGCACAGGCTTTCAGACACACACACACACACACACACACACACAGACGCACACACACACACACACACACACACAGACGCACACACACATCCTTGTGAAGATGGGGGCCAGCTGATCAGCACAGGCTTTCAGACAGGAGGGTGACACACCGTCTGGGCCTGATGCCTTCCTCATCTTCTGTTTCTGAAAGAGCTGACACACATCCTCTTCACAGACCGTCCGTGCCGGTGGGGAGTCAGGGGGAGGTGATAACAGGGGGGTGCAGATGATTGTGTGAAGTCTGAGTTGGAGCGGGTGAGGGGTGTGAATGTGGGTGTGATGGCATGGTATCTGGGTCTGGACCTGGACAGCGGCCCGCCTATTAGTAACCTCCGTCTTATAAGATAAGATGGACTCGACTATAGCAGTTAACCTTAAAAAAACAGCAAGATAACTAGAGGCTACCACAGCAGCAGCCAACTGAAAACCATGTTCTGGTTTGATATAAGTGCTGTTATTATAAATGTTCCTACGGCGTGCATTCTATATCCATTATTATTCACATACACGCTAAAAATAGCACTGAACCTTTGAACCTTTGGAGCCTTGCTGTGGCTTCTTGGGTCAAGCAACAACGTCGGAGCAAGTGAGGCTTTTTCTAACTGGGACTTCATGGCATCTCCTCCAAGTGGCTCTTTTAAAAACATCTACATTCAAACATCTTCCTTAATTTCCCT
Source organism: Sprattus sprattus (assembly GCF_963457725.1). Classification (NCBI taxonomy): domain Eukaryota; kingdom Metazoa; phylum Chordata; class Actinopteri; order Clupeiformes; family Clupeidae; genus Sprattus; species Sprattus sprattus. The sequence continues at coordinate 30,976,800 of NC_137916.1, read as the reverse complement.
CGGGATCAATAGAGAGTATCCATCTATCTATCTATCTATCTATCTATCTATCTATCTATCTATCTATCTATCTATCTATTCTGTTTATGACTGTGGTAGATTCCCAGTGGAGTCTGAATGCCACCCTCTGAGTGGTCTGTTGTCTTTCCTCCAGGTTCAGCACGCTCTGAAGAAATCCGATCACGCCTTGGAGACCCTGAACAGAGCCATCGGCATCGACCCCAAGAACCCACTATGCAAGTTCCACAGGGCGTCCATTCTCTTTGCGAATGAGAAGTACAAGGTCTGCACCAGTCTAATGTTAAACCTGCTCCCAGTGCTCTGCACCAGTCTAATGCTACACCTGCTCCCAGTGCTCTGCACCAGTCTAATGCTACACCTGCTCCCAGTGCTCTGCACCAGTCTAATGTTAAACCTGCTCCCAGTGCTCTGCACCAGTCTAATGTTAAACCTGCTCCCAGTGCTCTGCACCAGTCTAATGCTACACCTGCTCCCAGTGCTCTGCACCAGTCTAATGCTACACCTGCTCCCAGTGCTCTGCACCAGTCTAATGCTACACCTGCTCCCAGTGCTCTGCTTGCCTGAGATGTCTATTGATTGAGATGAATGCAGATGGGTTGGGCATGGGTCCAGCTCCTCTGCTAAAGCATTAAACATGTTGTGTTGTGTCTTCCATGGTCTGCAGGCTGCTCTGCAGGAACTGGAGGAGCTGAAACAGATTGTGCCCAAAGAGTCACTTGTTTACTTTTTAATAGGAAAGGTAAGCTGGAAGAGTTGCCCAACAAATCACTTTCTTTTTCTGGCCCTGGTGATTGTCTGTGTGTCTGTGTGTCTGTGTGTGTGTCTGTGTGTGTGTGTGTGTGTGTGTGTGTGTGTGTGTGTGTGTGCTGTGACAGTCCCCTTTAATAGAAAATCCTCTATCCCAAAGCACAACTATTGGTCAGACTCATCTGGCACTCATGAAAGATGTTTATCCCCCCCCCCCCCTACACGCCCATCGACACGCACTCACTCACACACACACACACACACCACACACACACACACACACACACACACACACACACACACACACCACACACACACACACACACACACACACAAACACCCCACACACACACAAACACCACACACACACACACACACACAAACACCCCACACACACACACACACCCACACCACACACACACACACACACAAACACCACACACAAACACCACACACACACACCACACACACACACACACACACACAAACACCCCACACACACACACACACCCACCACACACACACACATGGTACGGGGTGTCATAGTGCTGATATTCTTCCCCCTTCTCCTCTCAGGTCTATAAGAAGCTGGGTCAGACTCATCTGGCTCTCATGAACTTCTCCTGGGCCATGGACCTGGACCCTAAGGGGGCCAACAACCAGATCAAAGAGGCCATAGACAAGAGATACCTCCCAGACGACGAGGAGCCCGTCATCCCCGAGGACTACCCCTACTTCTCAAGTGAGTTCTGCCATAATAATAATAATACATTTTATTGATAAGGCGCCTTTCAAGATATTCAAGGTCGAAGTACAACAGTCGACAATACAGTTAATTCAAATTTTTTAAATGCACAAAATTCACATGCTTAGTAAACAGGTTGAAGTGTTTATTTCATTCCTCATGGCAAGAATAACTTGACATTTGCAAATTCCTCGCAGACTTGAATCACTGTCGGCCATTCTTCTTCTTGTTGACCGTGTGTGTTGTGTCGGCCATTCTTCTTGTTGACCGTGTGTGTGTTGTGTCCAGCAGCAGACGTGGAGGAGTCGCAAGAGAGCAGTATGACGGACGCAGACGACACGCAGCTCCACACAGCCGAGAGCGACGAGGTCCTGTAACCCTTGACCTCCTCTGGACTCACTCGTACCCATGCCAACCTGGAGCCCCCCCCCCCCCACCCACAGGCTCCACTATTACAAGACAAAAAAAGAGGAAGATGATGATGATGATGAAAAAAGGAATACAAACTGCTGCTAATACAGTACCTCCTCATTTCTCTCTTTAAAAAAAAAAGAAAAATCACATCTTTATTATTTTTTTTTTATGTTTGTGTTTTCCACCCTGTTGTCTCCTCTCTCTCCCTCCATCATGCCTTAGCAGTCAAGCAAAATCCAGCTCCCAGTTTGAGCGTTCAGTTTTTACATTGTTTTACTCGCATCATTAACCCTGAATAAAGGTCTCTGATAGAGTCTTTAGTCCTGAGTCCTCTCCCTACTCTCCTGCACCAAGAGTGTGTGTGTGTGTGTGTGTGTGTGTGTGTGTGTGTGTGTGTGTGTGTGTGTGCGTACGTCGATGTGTGTGTAGGGGGAGAGGATAAACGAGCACATGGTTGTTGAACCCTTCCTGAGAGACACGAGGGCATTGGTGTTCCGCTCCATCTCAGGGCCATACGCAGACACACAACTCACCGCAAGGATTCGCCCAACCTGAAAGTGTGAATCCATTGATGTTCAAAAAACTAAAAAAAGTCTTGGTTACCTAAAAGAAGTACAATAAAGTGAAGTATTTAACCACATGCTGTGTATCAGACAAGAGATTTTTTTGAATTGACAAGCCATTCATTTATCTTGCTCAATATAATGTGTTGTCTCTCCTGTTATTGACCTGTTGAAATATTTCCCCCATTCGATTTAGAATTTTTAACCCAGCCTTCCCTCCACAATTGACAGATACGTAATATATAATTGGTAAACCCAGAAACTTTAGCATGTTTCCGAATGTTATTACATCCAGATTGACAAATACCTGAACATATAGGGGATGGTCAGTTCATCCATATATATATATTTGAATATTTCATCATCTGAAAGAAAAAGAAAGGCAGGAAGGTATTTCTAGATTCTGAATTGTTTAAGTTATTTCAGGCCCTTGTGTTCTTGACCAACCAACTGAACCCCAGACCCACTTGACCCCTGACCCTTGACCCCTGACACCTATGAACACTCTTGCTCTGCTGCCATGGTGACAGAGTATCAGAAATGTTTCTGTAAACAAACTGCTATGTGGCATATGTGACCCGTCATCTGAGAAGTGCGGAAATGTCCAATTTTTACTGAAATATGTGGTGCTGTAAAACAATGCGAGAAAGCTTCTGACTTGTGCACACCAAGTTTTTCAATGTTTTATTTTGCAAGTGCATTGATGTCTTACTTTGAAATTGTACTGTCTTAGGGGATATGCCTGTTTATTGTATATTTTACGGATTTAAAAAAGAATATAGAATAAATTACTTTGATCAAAGTCATTGATCTGGTTTGCATTTAAAGTCTGTATCCTTTTATGCAAAACTTGATAGATTTTATTAATCAAAGATTGTAATAACCTTTAGATTAGGATAATGTATAGCTGGCCCTGTTTTGCAAACACAGATTGTTTTAAAAAGGTAGTGTATTATGGAAGAACGAAATGGAAACTTAGACATTAATTTATGGTCTGAAATGTAGAATATGATTTAAGTTTTACCAGTCCAGCACCTTGGGGAATGGACAAGTCTCCATCCTTTTTGTCTATGACCTGAAATCTAACTCTGGAACATATTTAATCTTAATATTACCTTACACCATGGTAATTCGAGTTAAGTAAACAAAACAAAAACAATGGACTGTGACATGAATCTTCGATATAAAGTGGTGTCATTGTTATTAAATATTCTGAAGAGAGGGTTTTGAGGAATTAACATCCTTTCTGGAGGTCCCACGTTGGCATATCACGAGAAATGCAGAAGAGAATGTGACCGGCAGCAGTAAGTTCGGAGCATAAAACGTCTGACTGTAAAAGGTTCTAGCTTCTACGGCCAGGAAGAAGTTATTGGCAATTGCTATACACTGGTGTTGACATTGACATAATGGCTGCACTGAAACTAGCTGCCTTAGCAGTGAGCTTCTCTTGGTGGCTTTGTAGCGAACAGAGAAGATGCAATATGTCCGACACTTTGTTTATTGGCAAACTGTAAAAACGTATTTCCTGAATGTACCAAATGAAGCATATAACAATAGGTTTCCAAACAGCTTCTGTAATAGATGGAAACTAAAGGTTTACACAGTCCGCTCAGGAAAAGTATAGGCTATTAAAAGAGACTATAAATTATGCGATGTACACTGAACATCAAATTCATGAGCACAAAAGTAGTATCGTTAATTCATATACATTCATTTCACATCTGTACCTATGTTATTTGAAAACAACTCCTGCAAACTTAAATGTTATTCACTTTCTATTGAACGCCCATTTTTAAAAGATGGGCAGAGAAATACTCCAATCAGAACGCTTCATTCGCTCGACTGTCAAATCGCCGTTTAAAACAGGCAGGCGATTCCGGTTCAAGGCTGGTTGATCCGCGCAGGTAAGTGAACATGTATCCCAGACACAGTCATGTTAAATTTAGTTTATTTAAAGAAAAAACACTCGTATACCAGGGTTTACGATTAACTGTACGTAGGTACATCACAGAAGAAACACGTCGTTTATATGTAACTTGAATTTGGTAAGTCTGTGTGTAACGGTAAAGTAAATATTTACAGTGTTTGCAGTCAACAGGCCAAAATTGTTTCGTTCGGTGTTATCGTACAGCAGGCAACGCTAGCTACCCAATATTTACAAATAAATTAAATCTTTCTCCCAAATAACAGTGTAACAATAAGGGAATAATAGAAACTAGGTGTTGTCTTGGAAATTAATCTTCTCCCTTTCAGTTGCGCATTTTTTTCTGTCATAACATTTGTTTATTAAAAAGTTGTGATAGCTAACTAGCTAGCTCAGCAGCTAAGAAACGTACAGAAAGCTGCTGCTAGCCAGCTAGTTGGAAACGTTAGCAAGATTGTCAGCCAATTGAATAGGCCGTTTGGGAAGCTAGCGACCGTCTATCTATGGCATAGCAGTCTTGAAATGATGGAGGATTTCTATTTGTCTAAGACTAACGTTACTTTAAGACAAAGGCTGTTGGTATTTCATTTTTTCACTTAACATATGAAAATCCTTATTGTTTAATAAGTTATCTTTTATTAGCTTTTTCGGTCTACAGTTCGTCTCTTACTAATGTAAGCCAACGTTACATTATGAAGTTATTTTGGAGCTAGCGAGCTAGCCAGCTAACGTTAACAGTCATTTGAGAGACTGTTCGCGAGCTAAGGCATCAGGCCAAACAACACTTAGTTCCAAGTGAACAGTGACATTTCGTATTGGAAATAGGTTATACAGGGCCAATTACTACATGGTTATTAATGTTTTACTTGTTGGAGTTGCAAAAAACCCAAGGTTACAATCAGCAGTAACATAGAAGTAAGCTAGCTTGTATGCCATTTGCTAGAAATGGCAATAATGAAGCGAAGGAAATCACGAAACATTAGAGCGCTTGTACCTTTAACCTGTCGCACTGAACATGCGTGTACAAAATACTAAGTTACTATCTATCAAGTTATTATCCTTATTTAGAGTTATCGTTGATTTACTTTGTGTAAAATAAGATCAGATTAGTTACTTAATTAAACACGAGCAATTGCAACTTGTTCATTCACCGTGCAAGCATTACACATTTATTTTACATTCCAACACAGTTTGTGCATTACACTTTGTACACTTCTCATTGTTACATATCAAGACTATTAAGACCACACAGTTTAAAATGTTTCTTTTTGTTTCAGGCGTAAGAGATGTCTTGGACACAATTGTTTGGAGCCGCTGTCAATTCGGGAACTTGTGGAATAATGGGTTTTGTCAGTTTGGTCCGTGGACAGCGATACAAACCGTCTAAGGTACGAGATGTTTAAACCCAAAAATGCTGTTTTGGTAAAGGCTTGGCGAATATTAAACTTCAATAAGCGCCTTAATTTGGTCAACCCTTGAAACTATTTTCGTGTGACTGATGTGGAGTGATTAGAGTGCTGGCATGTAGACTGTTTGGAATCGAAGTCCTCTACATGAGTAGTTCCACTTTTAGACAGCAGGTGGCGCAGACGCTTCAGCGGGTGGGGAACAAAATAGCCTCATTGACGCAGCCTATTGGACACTGCAAGGCAACCCAGGTGCACTGCATACACCTTTATAGACCGGTGTGCTGGTGATGGAACTCTGTGGTTATTATTATGTGAAATTGAAGTTTCAGCAAGGGGATGGAATGGCAACCGATATTATTTCAACTCTCTTTATCCATCTTATTTTTGTTAAACAGGAACTGGCATTTATGCAGCGCGCCCCCTAGTGGTAGTAAGCTTGTACTGGAAACTTATGGAGTGCGCTTGTCAGACTCGCTGAGACCAAAGCCCTCTAAAAGCGTAGATATGCCGATCTTTCTGGACTTCCCAAGATAATCAAAACACCTCTCAATCCAAGATCCCCATTACATTTAATGAATAGGATATGGATAATTTAACATATAATAGTGTGTTAAGACGGCTGTCTAATGGCTGTATTTAGTGTTCACTAGAGAAGGCATGACATGAAAGGTTTAATCCTCAAAATGAATTTTACCAAACTGTTCCCAGAATAGAGAGCCACCTCCATGTTAAGTGACTGCTCTGAACTCAAAAGGGTGTTGATTTCTCTTACTGTTGGTCTTCGACTGATTTATATTCCCGGGGTGTGGAAAGTCAGCTTGCAGGGGCTTCATTTTGGTCCACGCACTGAATTGCCTCCCTGAACTTGGCACTGCAGTTTTGGAGCCGCGATGGCCGCCGCAGCGCCGCTGTTTCCGTGGCTTGAGTCGCGTTTGCACCGGTGGGGCCCTCTAGTGGTTGAACGCGGTATGTGTGTGTAAAGGTTCCGCTCTAGCGGCGGGTGTGAGGAATGTCTCCCGCCGCTGCCGTGCTCTCGTGCTCTCGGCCTCTGTTTGTCAGACAGACTTGAAATCCGAGGGAGACGAGCGCGCCGCCATTTTCAGAGTGTCGCTCTCCCTGAAACAACAACAATAAAATACGGATATACTGGGGGAAAATCGTCAGATTCATGAGTGATATACATTTGGGAACTACGGAGGATAAATTCAACGTCATTCCAAGCATTCGCAGCTGATGGAAGACCGATTTTCTATGCGTTTATTTTTTCCAGCAGGCAAGCAGAGTCGGTTCCTTCGCTAACTAACGTTGCCCGTTTTTCGCCCATTTCGTGATTTCGAGAGCAGCACGGGGTTGTCGAAAGTGGAGCACATAAGAAACCGATCCAATCGAGTGGCGCATTTGTCCAACGACAAGATATCTATCGCATTTTGGTGTACTGGTTTAATTTTTTTTCTGAACAGTGGGGATTTGTCACTGAATTCCCCCGGATTCGGCTCCTCATCACGTGGTAGGTTCCTCCTTTTTCTTTGTTGCTTACAACTCAGCAGTAAAAATTAACTTTAAAATACAAACTAAATTCCCCACTCCTAACCCCACGGAAACCTCCTTCAAAGCAACATACATGTAGGTGAAATATTGTATGCCGTTTGCGTCATCTGTTCAGTAACATTAGGTCAGGGTCCTGTAGTTTGCTGTAACGTTAACATGCCTGCTGGTTATTTCCTATCATTTGAAGCAGGCTAAAACATGAAGTATGTACACAGGCACAGCATCGAGGCGGTACATTTATCCAACGGCCCTTTCACATGCAAGGCAGCCTACTTATACGATTTAGGTTATATTCTAACCAGGCAGGGGGCGTAGGAATGAAAGCAAACGATAGTTATTTCGATAGTCTTATGCTGTATCATGACGAGAAACGCTACCTGTTCAAAACATAAATGTTAACGTAAATGTGGCTGTGCTGTAGCAAGGTCCACTGTACAGCGCGATTCTCTTAATGGCTGGCACAGGCCTTAGATGTCTAATAAATAGCTTCGTCTCCATTACACACAGTTTATCCGACACAGCGTCGGCAGAAGTCATTGTGCAAATCTTTTTTAGCTCAGGAAATATCAACTTTATTATAATAACTTAGTGTTGTGTGCAAGTGTTGGGCGCCGCATTGTAAACTTGGGCGGCTTTTTGTAGGGTACATTTCTTTTTTTTCTTTCTTTTCTGTTTTTTTACTGACGCTAGCGTGTGTTTTTCCGCCTGTGAGCGTTGGTTGTAAAACCGCTGCCTGCCTTAAAAGCGCTCTGGCTGTGCGTGTTTATGTAATAATAATAATCCAAATTTTATACGAATGAATTTGTTGATACCGAAAGAGTTCAGACATTTAGAAATGTAACGCTTTCCTAAGTGTCCGTTGTCTTTTCTGTATTAATGCTCTCAGGATCTTATCAGCAGCCAAACTAAACCACCCAGATCTAGCGCAAGGTTTCCGCATTGTATGCTATGGCTCCTATTTCTCAGAACTAAAGAATATTCCTGATCTTGTGTTCTCAAACGGCGCCCGCTATCGTTTCTGTTGTAGCAACATTGTTGATTTATTTAACAGTTGCGCTGACCGTCTTCTGGCTTTTACGTGTTCTGGTTGCAAATTCTTGGAAGCTGGGTCGTTTGGAATGTGTGTTGAAGGGCAGTTTTTGCATTACTCGTCGAATTGCATAATCTTGATTTCAGACACCCTATGGCATACAAGCTTCGTTTTCACAAGATACTGTGTTTGACCGTTACAGACTGGGCAGGGCTGTATTATACACCAAGCATATTTCGATTGCGTGTCTTTTCTCCCGACTCATTCGGCTCGCATGTTTATTATAATGGACTATGTACAGGAAGTAATACCAGGGAGTTGAACTTCAAATTGTATGTTATCGGTCTCCAACACCCGGTCCACGGCTGTATATAAAACCACTCGCTAGCACACTAACCTGTACACGCTACGGTTAGTGTTACAGGACTGGTTCTTTTCCATTATATAACGTGTTACGTTGCATGTACTTGCATCAGATACTTTATCGTACAAGTTAAGCCGGAGTCATTGTTTACATGCTCTCGAAATTCGGTCGAAAATATTGGCCACCTTTATTCATTTGTCTTTTTTCATTAAAAACTGTATTTTTTTAAAACTGTAGATATGTTGGTAGTAGGGAGTAAAGTGATACTGCCTTGCATAATAGAGGCCTGGCCAGGCTATTCTGGTGGTGTGGCCTATGCAGTTACAAATCCTTTGACTGCATTTCCAAAGGAGATCAGGACCCAAGCGTGGCATCAAGCGTTTCCCTTCTAGGGAGGAGGAGGTGTACACATTCACAAGCACTCAGAATGGCACATTTATGCTATAAAAGAAAATTAAAGCTTCACTAATGGACTATTAGAGACACAAATGCCAACAAAACATGCACTCCTTCAGTTGAACTGAAGTGCTTTCTGTCATTGTGCTGGTATGTGAATGAGCGGAAACCATAATATTATAGGATGTGACCTATGATGCTAGCACATCTAGATCAGTGTTGAATGAACCTGTCTCTGATTTTGTCCTTTCTGTCATTGTGCTGGTATGTGAATGAGTGGAAACCATAATATTATAGAATGTGACCTATGCTAGCACATCTAGATCAGTGTTGAATGAAGCTGTCTCTGATTTTGTGTCCGGTTGGGATACAGGCTGTTGTGGACACCCCCTCCTTTATAATTTGTTGAATGAACCTGTCTCTGATTTTGTGTCCGGTTAGGATACAGGCTGTTGTGGACACCCCCTCCTTTATTATTTGTTAATAACGGTAACACCTTGCATTTTTCAACCAGGTGCTTTTTATTTATTTTTAAGCACGTGGAAATTGTAGGAAGGCACGTTGGTCAGCCTTTTATCAGAACATGTCTTGCAACCATCTCCATCTGGGTAAAATGATGGTCTCCTTTGTTAGTGATGGCTTACAAAAGTCTGCACACTTTTGTGTGTCTGTGTTTTTCTGTGTTATTTTTCGGTGAGATTGAGTGTAAGGGGCAAGGACAAAGAATAGAAGGACAAGTGACGCGCACAACCCTAGCCCCCCCCCCCCCCCAAACCTTAGAACTGCTTTCTAAAGCGAAGTCTGTTGCACCATAGGACAAACATTTGCTTATGTTGCAAATGTCGCACAAGCTGGGCAGGCGTTAAAAGAGGGGCTTAGCTGCCGTGCTAACTTATGACCTGGTGATGGGCTCTGGGGTTAGCTGCTGTGCTAATGTATGGCCTGGTCATGGGCTTAGCTGCCGTGCTAACGTATGGCCTGGTGATGGGCTCTGGGGTTAGCTGCTGTGCTAACGTATGGCCTGGTCATGGGCTCTGGATCACATGCTAACCTATGGCCTGGTGATCTGGTGATGGGCTCTGGATCACATGCTAACGTATGGCCTGGAGATGGGCTCTGGGGTTAGCTGCTGTGCTAACGTATGGCCTGGTGATGGGCTCTGGATCACATGCTTACCTATGGCCTGGTGATGGGCTCTGGGGTTAGCTGCTGTGCTAACGTATGGCCTGGTGATGGGCTCTGGGGTTAGCTGCTGTGCTAATGTATGGCCTGGTGATGGGCTCTGGATCACAGCAGGAAGCTGCATTATGTAACAGTAGAATGCAACTGTTATAATTTTTCTAGAAGGAGCTGCCCTCATACAGAGGTTTGTTTTGGCTCTTGTGGATTCTCAGGCGTGTCTGGGAGATCACATCACTTCCTGTGTCCCTTCCCTCCTTCTTTTCCTTACCCCACCCTTTGTCTCAGCACGAGGGGAAGACCAGTTCCTGTGGAAAGGAAGATGGTGATGAAGAAGGGGACAGGGATGGCAGTGTTTCCCCTACAATGATATTAGGGTGGCGCCCCCCCCCCACCCCCCCCTAAGCTGTAAACCTAGGGGAAACACTGGATGGGGATGGGGGGTCTTGACATTTAGACCTTTGTATAGTCTCACCCTGTCTCTCTTTTTGTCTCACTTTTAGTTCTGTCTCATCTTCATAACCCCCCCCCCCTCTCTCTCTCTCTCTTTTGTGGAGGCAATATGTTATGGGCCCTGTACAATGTGTAGTGTAATAGTGTAATGGATGAATAGAGTTCAGTTCATCATGGCGTAATCAAATTGTACATGCCTATTTCTACAGCAGAAATACAGAATGTATCCCTGTTTGTGGCCGCCTCTACTGCTTTGTTCCCAAACGAGATGTCACCTGTGAGCACAATCAGTAGTTCAACTGCAGTAGCTCCCTTTCAAAGACCTGTGAGCACAATCAGTAGGTTAAGTGCAGTAGCTCCCCATCAAAGGCCTGCTGCAGCAGGTGGGGGTGGAAAGGAACTGTGGGAGTCAGTTGGTGTCGTTTCATCCTGCTGCTTATTCTCTGTTCTCAGGCATTTCCCCCAAGAACATATGAAAACACACTGAACTCTGGCGTGATATGAAAACACACTGAACTCTGGCGTGATATGAAAACACACTGAACTCTGGCGTGATATGAAAACACACTGAACTCTGGCGTGATATGAAAACACACTGAACTCTGGCGTGATATGAAAACACACTGAACTCTGGCGTGATATGAAAACACACTGAACTCTGGCATGATATGAAAACACACTGAACTCTGGCGTGATATGAAAACACACTGAACTCTGTTATGATGGGCTAAAACAGCAAATATAACTATTGAAAGGTCCTTCCTTCCTTCCAAACAGTTTTATTATGTAAGGTCTGTTGGGCTCAAACTGAATCAATACTCAGCCCCTGCCCCATGTGCTCTGTTGGAGTGGAAATTCTGAGATTCAACCTGCTGTTCATTGTGGCTGAAACCCCCAGGCTATTGCTTTTCAGAATCAGAACCAGAATTGTGTTTATTGCCAAGTAGGTTTACACCTACGTGGAATTAGTTCTGGTGAGTTGGTGCATACAGTAAACATAAAATATACAAACAAACACAATAAGTACTATACATAACAGAAGCGCGATAAGTACTACACATAACATAGAAACGCAATAAGTACTACACATAACAGAAGCGCGATAAGTACTACACATAACATAGAAACGCAATAAGTAGCCTACTACACATAAGAACAAAAAAACGAAATCTATACAATACAATACTGGTGTGGCAGTGTAGGACATTTCCGTCCGCTGTGACCCATGTTGGATGCCTGGTCCTTGGTCTTCCCTCTGCATGTTGCAGACACAAGTGTTGCTTTTCGAGGAACACACACAGACACACACACACACACACACACACAGACCCACACACACACACACAGACCCACACACACACACACACACACACACACACACATACCCCCCCCCACACACACACACACACAGACACACACACACACACACACACACACACACACACACACACACACACACACACACACAGACCCATGTTGGATGCCTGGTCCTTGGCCTTCACTCTGCATGTTGCAGACACAACAGTGGTGCTTTTCGAGGAATATGACAGTCAAGTCTTTTATTGTCAGATTCACAGAACCACAGAGTCGGTCTGGGCACTGAGATTCTTAGGACCGGACACCGTACCACACTTCCATAACATAACAGACATAACATGATATATAAGTACTCCACATGATATAACATAACATAACAATAAGAACTTAACATAAGATATACCTATAGGAGTGAGTGGCGGAGAAACTGGGAGACGCAGATACTGTGGTCAGTGTGCTCGATGGCTTCAGAAAGAACAGGTGGACCTGCATGGGCTGTTCTCTGTGTGGGTCAAGTTCACAGTTGGCCATGAAGTTGGAGTCGATCCTTTTTCCCTGTGGCCACTAATGGTGCCTGACCGGAACAGGCTGAGTCACCTGCTGTGTGTGTGAGGGTGTGTGCTAGGGAAAAACTCTGGAACACTCTTTGTGATTCAGCCTATCGTTACACAGAAGAGCGTTGGATTTGGACGAGGTTGGGAGCAGACAACACCCTCCTTGTGTTTTTTGAGATTTGTCCCTCCCTTCTAGAGATGTGTTCATCTGAAGTTCTCAAATCCTTTTTAATGAAAGGGATCGTGTTTGATTCATTTGATGAACTACTGCGAACAAATTGCCTCTGCCAGCCTGCCAGCAAGGCTTCCCACAGCTGGAAGAGATCATGGCTTTTGTGATTCTGAAGGAATGTGTTTTTCGTCTTTTGCTTTGTTTCTGTTCAGACCGCAGAATACCGTCATTTGCTGATTTTGGTCTAGTTTGAAAGACTGAGGCTAGTTGGAAGACAAGAGGGCTGGCTGGAATGAGAAGGCGTTTGGTTTGTACAGGCAGGTGTGTGTGTGTGTGTGTGTGTGTGGGATCAACCCCGACCCTAACAGCCTGTAGTCCAAAGTTTACTGGATCTCTTTGGCATGGGCCAATAGCCTACATTAAAACCAGACACACACACACATGAACACATGAACACACGAAGACACACACACACATGAACACATGAAGGCATGGGCCAATAGCCTAAATTAAACCAGACACACACACACACACACACACACACTCATGAAGACCTGGTGCTATCAGCTCATCATGGGAACTTTGAGCTGTCCTTTTACACTCACACACTATATAGGCCTGTGTGGAAATACACACACACACACACTCACACACTATAAAGGCCTGTGTGCAAATACACACACACACACACACACTCACACACTATATAGGCCTGTGTGCAAATACACACACACACACACTCACACACTATATAGGCCTGTGTGCAAATACACACACGGAAGTCATTTATAATCCATGATTGTTCTTAAGACCGGGATTGGTTGCCCTTTCAAAATGTGTTGTCTGTGTTGATTTGTAACTTTAAACGTTTAAAGTGTGATAATGTTGCTAGGAGGTATGTATACTGTTGCGTTGCTTTACACTGATTTCTTGGGTTTCTGATTGTGTCTCTCATTATCTGTAACCGTTGGCTAGTTCCCGTTCTAGACTTTTGTTCTTGCGCCAGGTTTCATATTGGACATTGACTTTCCCAGCTCATACATAGCCTACATAGTAGATACACATTGGGATTCTGTCTGGCTGTTCCATTATCATTTGTTTCCCTCTGCCAATTGAAAGATCCTCCTCGTTTGGTTTTGCGCCTCCAAATGTTTACAATACAAACATGCAAGAACACACACACCGAAAAGCCTATTGTCACAGTGGAAAAACAAGTCTAATTGCACACTGGCATTGTGCTCAAAATAAGGTGATGTTTGTAAGGAAATATCATCTCTTGGGGGAGGGGATTTCGCTGTCCTTGTTTTTGATAGGCCGAAACTAAATCGCCTCCCCTGACCTACACTCTTGCAGGAAGCCTAAAAGGCGTGGAACAGCTCTGTTCTCTCTCGCTGAGTGAGTGAGTGAGTGAGTGAGTGACCGAGTGAGTGACCGAGTGAGTGAGTGACCGAGTGAGTGACCGAGTGAGTGACCGAGTGAGTGAGTGACCGAGTGAGTGAGTGACCGAGTGAGTGAGTGACCGAGTGAGTGAGTGACCGAGTGAGTGAGTGACCGAGTGAGTGACCGAGTGAGTGACCGAGTGAGTGAGTGACAGAGTGAGTGACCGAGTGAGTGACCGAGTGAGTGACCGAGTGAGTGACCGAGTGAGTGAGTGACCGAGTGAGTGAGTGACTGAGTGAGTGAGTGAGTGAGTGTGGCCCATCCATATGTTTTTGCATTACTACGACACACACATCTTCCTGGATCCACCCACCCACCCACCTATGTACACAGGCATGTTTCAAGAGTGATTCGAGCAGCATCCCTTTTCCCTGGCTGTGCAGGTCTGAATTGATACCTTGACTCCATTGACTGCGGATACAGGATTATTAATAATTTATTATTGGATGCCGCGTGTCTTTTGAGTTCTGAGCTGGCGTTGTTGCTCTACACATTTTCCAATGGCCTTTTAAACATGGAGGTCTATTTCTCATTGGCAAAGAGGTCAATCATTTGGGATGTCTGGAAGAAACAAAGCAGACCCCTTCGTAGCTTGTTTAACTGGATGACCTGAGAAACGCAAGCCTGTTGTGCAAGGGTGGGGAGGCAACATGACGAGGTGAAAATCAGTATTTCTCTCTCTTGCCTTCTCTTTGCTCATTTGTCTGTGGTGGTTGGACGTGATGTCACACTGGTCTTGGCTTGGCTTGCCTCTGAAACATGCCGTCTCATTGTTACTCCTGTGAAGAGCTTGAGCACTACACACACACACACACACACACACACACACACACACATTGTTACTCCTGTGAAGGCTTGAGCTTGAGCACTGCAAACACACACACACACACACACACACACACACACACATTGTTTCTCCTGTGAAGGGCATGAGCTTGAGCACTGCTGCTGACCTTTGCCTGTCTCTGAGGATGTCTGAGTAAAATACTTGTTTTTATTTCTCTCTCTTTCTCTCACTGACTCAATTTCCCTCTGCCCTGTTCATTACCGCCTGATGGTTTAGCCTATCTGTGCTAATAAAGAGCTGAACCAGAGAGGCTAAGCCTTCCCCCTCTCTCTCACACACACACACACACACATCACCCGCAGACAGGGAGAAGGAGGAAGAGGACAAATTAATTGATTTTCTTTTTCTGCTCAAGCCAGTGCCCTGGTCGAACACTCAGCTCTTTACAAGACATTTTGTGTTTCATTCTTTTTTGGTTTCTCTCTCTCGCTCACTGTCTTAATCGCCTATATACTTACTTATTAATGCTTTTGTTAAAGCTGAATGGTCCTTTTCATGACTAAAAAAAATATATAGCAGATTTGATTAGAGAGCCAGTCATCCGAAACCCACATGTTGTCAGCCATTTTTCTGTCGGTTCACATTAGTTCCAACTGGCACCAGCCTCTACCTTGAAATGGTTCATTTTCTGTTTGCAGGTCTTGCAAACGACACCATAACATTACGGTGATGATCATTAGGTGTCACATGTTGTAACTGGTGCAGTGTCTTATGACTGATGGCAAGGGCAGTAGCTAACATGCCCTCTTGGATGTAACATGCTCATGTCGTTTGCTTTCAAAGTGTGTGTGTGTGTGTGTGTGTGTGTGTGTGTGTGTGTGTGTGTGTCGGTTGCTTTCTTGCTAGTTTGGCCCCTGACAGGGGAACTTGAATTCAGTTTGTTTGTTCCTTGCTCACTGAAGAGGTTTTAGGAGAAGAACCATCCAACATCCTGGGAGGAACTGATTTCACCTTGAAAATAAACAGAGATACACACCCCACCTCCCATGCCTTAATTTAGAAACAAAGGCTTGAGAGAGAGAGAGGTGAGCTACTGTCTAGTGGTTCCTTTTATCAGGGAGTCTGCAGGGCATGCCCTCTCACTTTGCAGTGAGTATGAGGTAGTCTTAAGAAGCCAGATGCTCATTCCATTATACACCTAGAGCTACCTCTGTAGGTGTCTGGTCTATGTGTGGGAACAGTACACGCATGTAGAGCTACCTCTGTAGGTGTCTGGTCTATGTGTGGGAACAGTACACGCATGTAGAGCTACCTCTGTAGGTGTCTGGTCTATGTGTGGGAACAGTACACACATGTAGAGCTACCTCTCTAGGTGTCTGGTCTATGTGTGGGTACAGTGCTAGAGCTACCTCTGAAGGTGTCTGGTCTATGCGTGGGAACAGTACACACATGTAGAGCTACCTCTGTAGGTGTCTGGTCTATGTGTGGGAACAGTACACGCATGTAGAGCTGCCTCTGTAGGTGTCTGGTCTATGTGTGGGAACAGTACACGCATGTAGAGCTGCCTCTGTAGTAGGGCTGGGCGGTATATCGATATTTGAGGTATATCGATATTTTTAAAAACGAGATATGGAATGAGACGCTATCGTCAACATCGATATAATTTCATTTCCGTTTAAAGTACAGCACATTTGTTCCGAATAACAGCCATTTCGAGCCGCGGCTGCCGTCTACCTACTCTGCTTCTGTCTCCCGCTCTGCCAGTGCCTCCGGCTCACACACACACACACCCAGCCCCGCCCCCACTCACGTCACTTTTTTAAAATCCCCTACAGCGCGAAAATAATTTTCTGTTATGTTTGAGATTCCTGTTATGTTTTAAGTTACATTTAATTCAATTAAATAACATCACACAACGTGTGGCTTTGACTGAAACGTTGCAGATGCGTCTTTCTGTCATGGGCCAAATAAAGACTGGCAGGCAACTCATGCGCGACTGCGCTTTCGCTGGCTACATCGAATCTAAACGACACGTAGGCCCGATTACCTCCAATATCAAATGAACGGACGGTAAAGATCCCTATGGCGAGGCTACGTGCAGTTTCGGTAGGTCGGGACGATTTATGAATTTGCCTATTTTAATGCAGCTGCCGTCACGTAAGTTAATGGTTATGCTGCGACTCATTGAAAATCTTGGTTACACTCTGCACCGCCCGTTGTCTCACCAGGATTGCGAACTTTGCAACTTGCTGCAGCTGCTTGGTCGGTCTCTTCCTCTCTAACTTGATCAGGCATAGTACGGTTTAAGTAGCATCACTGCTAATGTTTGTTAGTTAGCAAGTAGGCTATCTGTGGCTGACACCTGACTGACAGATACATTGTTGACGCACACTTTGTTGCGAATTGTACATACATGTGATTTAAATAGGCTAAAAGGTTACATAGTGTATGACATAGATGATAAATATTGACACTTAGGCTACCAGTAACACAGTTCGTCAGCCGTCAGTTTTAATACAAGTTGACCAGACTACTTGCTATGAAAGATGTGAAGCACAAAAACCGTTGCAAATGACAGCAGTCAATTAACTTTACGTGGGTGTTAATCAAATAATCAACGGAACTATTTGGAACATTCTGAAGAGCTGTATAATTTGAGGAGATACGTTAACATCACACAACTATAAAAGGCACATCAGCAACTTGCGTGATTCTTTTCATGTAGACTGATTAATTTAACAAATTTAGGATTGAGAACAAGCACAGCGACGTCACTGAAAAAGAGAGCACAGAATGCGGAGTTGGAGCGTGCCAACGGCAACTATGTTATTATTGCGTCAAAAAATATCGATATTTATCTTATATCGACATTTTGCTTGAAAATATCGAGATATGACTTTTGGTCCATATCGCCCAGCCCTACTCTGTAGGTGTCTGGTCTATGTGTGGGAACAGTACACGCATGTAGAGCTACCTCTGTAGGTGTCTGGTCTATGTCTGGGAACAGTGCTAGAGCTGCCTCTGTAGGTGTCTGGTCTGTGTGTGGGTACAGTACACGCATGTAGAGCTACCTCTGAAGGTGTCTGGTCTATGCGTGGGAACAGTGCACGCATGTAGAGCGTGTTCCAAGCGCTCCAAGCCAATCCCTGGCCATGAGAAGGCAGACTTTGGAGTTGCACTGCAGATTGATAGTTAAAGCCAAGCTATGCAACAATTATGCCTAATTTATACTTCGGTGGACGCCACTTTTGAAAAGGTCGCCGACAAAAAAAAAAGTGTCGTCCAGGCTTGTGTGTTTATACTTCAGGCGAACAGTCGCCGAGTTCGTCATAATGGGAGAGGCGCTTAAAAAAAAAAAACGTAATTTTTGTTGGAAATCAGCTGTTGATCGCCCGAGGAAAATTCAAACAACGAAGTCAACGATGCGTGCGGTCTAGCTAACCAATCACACTTGCGCGACACTTTGTGACGACTTCAGCGGCAGTAGAAATTTCTCCATGTAGCCGACACTTCAAAAACGATGGTTTAAAGTGTCGTCCATGACGTAATTTTTGTCGGCGACCTTTTCAGAAGTGTCGTCTACCGAAGTATAAATTAGGCTTTAGCCTCTTTCTGAGATATGTTTTCATGGGCAGCTAGCTTGGTATCATCTGCAAATGAATAAGATCATGTAAAGAACAGATCGTCATGTGCCATTCCCACAGCTATACAGGATAAGACCTAGGCACATTAACAAAGCCATAGGGCTCTTCTACATTGAGGTTTACCACTCACTCTGACTGCTGAGGCTTTGAAGGCAGCTAACTTGCTAGTTCCAGACCAAAACTCCTTATGGTGCTTTAAAAGCACCCATCCGGCTGGATAGTGGTCGAATGCATTTTGCTACATTATTTTTGAGAGATCCATTAGTGCAATGTTTTATACACATTTAAAACAGCTATTTCAGTCTGCTGACTTTCAACAGTGTGAAGTTGTTCAGCGGTGGGTGTTCAAGGCCTCTCTACCCTGTGCTCTTTGAGTGACCTGCATGACACGCCTACATTCAACTCCCTGACCTGTGCTCATCATATCCAAAAATATGCACGGACCGGTGCTCAGAGCAGATTAGTGAATGTTTTGTTTCGGTTTTTTTTTGGTCTTTGTACATATTTGAAAGCAAGCTTCATCAAAACATTTTTTACATTTTATTTGCCGAGGTTAAGTTTTGTGACATTATGTGAAGGGTACCTAAATCATATGAACATTGATCACTAAGGCATAATGCTGGTGTGCAGGACTCTTGTTCTCTGTTCTAGTTCTCTGATCACAGCAGTTATCAAAAGACTGGGGAAAGTCACAGAGGCTGCTTTTAAAAAAGCATTAGGATTACATGGTGTGATTCGGGAACAATGAACTCCCTATGGTTTGGAATCAGTCTGAGGCACCAGAAGACCCATCCTGCACAGTTAGGGAGAACTGATCATTATGGATCAAGTGGTTGGACAAAACCTCTCCAGAGGTACACAGAGCTCTGATTGGTTCTTGTGTACCTGGCCTTCAATCACGCCAGTGTTGTCTCTGCCGTATTTTACTGACTATAGACCACACCATGTATAAACCGCATTGCAGTATTTTATAAAATAAACCTGTGTATCGACCGCACCTGTATATTAACTGCAGTGTATTCAATGTTGAATCATTCTGTGTTGTAAAGCATAATGGAAAACGAAATGCCATGTAGTTGTGGTGCGAGCGCTACTAGCCATTTCAAAGTTGTGTGTGATGGGCGTTTCAGGCAAAAATGCTACACCCTGTCCCTGCATGTGCACACACACACACACACACATCTCATTCCCACTCGTAGTGAAAAGCATGCATTTATGAAGCGTTTATTTAGTGTCATGGTGTGGCAATGGACACTAAAGGTTTCAGTAAAATTATGAATAGATACCATGGCAACCACTGAATGAATGTGTTTGAGAAGGGCAAGGGGTAGGGGGCCTTCATCCATTCATTCACTGCGTTGATATCAGCGTTAGCCTTGATCCAGTGGTGTCCCAGTATTATGGGATGAACCCAACACTTCTTTTGTACGTGAAATTAACTGAAATTGAACCCTGCTTTAGGTTATGCCGCAAATGGAACTCTTCTGTAGTTACACTAGTTAATACATGGATGTTTACTCCCCCTTAAATAATGCACTCATCAATGTAGCTGTGAAGTAAAGAAACTATCTGGAATAATGAAATATTAGAGCCATTTGTTTTATGAGTTCAACAGATTAGTTCAAAGGAATGATTACCATATCTTACAACTTAGGGCTGCTCGATTATGGGAAAAATCATAATCACGATTATTTTGGTCAATATTGAAATCACGATTATTCAAACGTATAATTCTAAGTTTGAAAACATGATGCATTTATTTACTGGGAACTTTGAAATTTCCTTTAAAAATTGTATTTGTTGTGTAACCGCTATGCGTTGGAATGCGTTGAACCGTCAAGGTTGACGGATCCCCATTCAAAGTGAATGATAGGTAGCTCAGACACCTCGCAAATCCTCTCAGACATATTTTTGAGTTACAATAATGGGGGTTTGACATTGTGCAGTACTTATTTCTCTGTAACTTTAAAAAAAATATAAGGTAAAAACAACCAACTTTTAGGTGCAAATGAGACCATCTACGGAGTTTGGTCACCCATCTTTATTTTTTTTTGCTCTGCTTTTGAGACGTGACCATAATCGTGATCTGATTGGCTCGAGCCTGTGCTGTCGTGAACATCTATCAACGGTCGATGCTGCCGATTGGTGGCTCACTGGCATGTCCCGCCTCCGGCTAGTGGCATATAACTTTGTGATGTCACATGCCAGTTTTTAGATTTAACTCCCTCTCGCCGCATTGAATGCTTTTTGGGGAAAGACTGAATTACGGAAATTAATCGTTTCAAGTCAATTATATGAGTTTGGAGATCGTTTGAACCAAAAATTGATATCGCGATCAAAATTCGATTAATTGCACAGCCCTATTACAACTGTTGGGCTCCTGCTCGGCTGTGAAGGTGGAGTGGATCAACTTTAGATGTCTAGTGTCTCTGACTGCATTGCCATAAAAATACTTCAAATGTAAACAGTGTGTGTGTGTGTGTGTGTGTGTGTGTGTGTGTGTGTGTGTGTGTGTGTGTGTGTGTGTGTGTGTGTGTGTGTGTGTGTGTGTGTGTGTGTGTGTGTGTGTGTGTGTGTGTGTGTGTGTGTGTGTGCAGGCATGATGTATGATGTCGTGCAGAAGAGGCAGAGTGATGACTAGTTCTGATAAACATGTCATGTTGGTCAATGGCAGAAGAGGCTGAGGTGTGTGTGTGTGTGTGTGTGTGTGTGACTAGTTCTGATAAACATTTCATGTTGGTCAATGGCAGAAGCCAGGCCTTGTCTGATCGGAGCATTTGCCCGCTGGATGTGTGATCATGGTTCAGTGGAATATAATGGCGTATAAACAGAGTGGAACTGGTGCAGTATGATGTTGACATAACCTGTATTTTAATCATCTGTAACATACTGCACCAGTTCCACTCCGTCTCCTGTCTCTCAGAGAACAAGAGGGAATGAGTTAGGCTGATCAATCTGATTACTGACTTCCTGTGAGTTGAAACTGTTTTTCATGGGTGCACTTATCAGACAAGGCTGCTTCTACATGATGTCCCTGTGGGGATGTGTGTGTGTGTGTGTGTGTGAGAGCATGTACTGTATGTATGATGACACGGCTGCTTCTTCATGTTGTCCCTGTTGTGCTGTGATTAGTTATTTCTAATGGCGGCTACTCCACATTTATGAGGACTACAACCTGCCAATGGTTTGTTGACGTGACATACTTGTCGAGAAACATAGCACATTTAAAAACTTTTAAGATTTATGTTGCTGTGTGGTAGGCTAATTCATCAGGATTCATTAAGCTGACGGATGCATTGTTAACACCTTTAGAAGATCGTTATTAGAAGTAGACTTACTAACCAAAGGCTGAGCTAGCTCAGAAATGACTTCCTAGGGCCGACGATGCCTCTCTTCAGTCTGGAGGAGGCAGAGACCACTGAAGCAGAACAGAGTTTCCACCTTCAGAGTTTTAACCTTATGTCCTTGCACATCCCTCTTGCCAATCGATATTTTTCTGTGATCATGGCGTAAAATATTTGACTGAAGTCATGCTGTCTGTTCTGCTGATCAGTCAATACCCTTAGGGACGATGGTAGAGAGTAGGGTTCGCTCTGATTGGTTCTTGTGCTGGTAGGGAGAAGGGTTCGCTCTGATTGGTTCTTGTGCTGGTAGAGAGTAGGGTTCGCTCTGATTGGTTCTTGTGATGGTAGGGAGTAGGGTTTGCTCTGATTGGTTCTTGTGCATCACAGATTGAAACATGGAGAACGTGTATTGGTCAAGAAGACAAGCAAGCAGACCCAGTGTTTTATCAGTGAGCAGTAATGACGGATGGTCGTGGTCATAAGTGCCTTAAAGAGTAAACCCCTTATATTTTTAGCCAGTTCATTTTTAGAGCAGGTAGGCATCTCGTCATGCTGGCCGCATCTGTAGGGGAGGAGTAGTGCTTGGCTTGGGAGGTTTCATTTGCTATTCAGGTGACGTCTGGTGAAAACAGAGACGTTTTGTTGCATGATGGCTTTTCGTTTAGCCACACGACAACAGTTATTTGTGGCCTGAAATCACATATTTCTGAAAATGGGTGTTTCAGAGTGGAAACTTTTGAAAACACAACCCTTCCATCGCCATGAGAACAGGCGAAAAACTGAGCTTTTGTTAAAACGATGACAACACGGCCCCCACTTTATCCAATCACCTTTCATTCACTGTGCAGGCTGAGCTGCAACCTCAGAGGCAATGAATAGAAAATCTATTTTTGATTGTTACACATCATGGCTGTCAACCTGTTCTATTTCCATGAGGAGGGTGTAATCTATCGGAAACATCGGTGGCCAGTGGATTTGTTTTACATAAAGTGACTCTAAATGCTATCAACTTTCAGCTGGGTAGGTTCACTCCACTTGGGATGTTCTGTTTGCTGATATTATAATAATAATAATAAAAAACGATTAATAGTATTTATCTCCTCTTGTAGTGGCAATGCTTTAATAATAGTATTGTTTAGTTGTAGGCTATAACTTGCAGTCTACTTCATACCAGAAATGTGATTTTAAAACGACCTGGCTAGCAAGAGCGTCTTATCTTGTTTTTTTTGCATTTCCATGGATAAACTCTCAAAAAATCTGCAACGGACGGATGCAAGTCTTATTGAAAACACAAAGGAAATACATCGTTTTCAAAACTCCGCTTTCACGGTCAGTCAGTGACTGGCTGGTAGTTAGCTGCCATTCCTCCCTCTCCTTGTGCACAGGGTGTGTGTGTGTGTGTGTGTGTGTGTGTGTGTGTGTGTGTGTGTGTGTGTGTGTGTGTGTGTGTGTGTGTGTGTGTGTGTGTGTGTGTGTGTGTGTGTGTGTGTGTGTGTGTGTGTGTGTGTGTGTGTGTGTGTGTGTGTGTGTGTGTGTGTAACCTGTAGCAGGTGTTAGCATAGCAGAAGTGCATTTGCAGTCGTATAGAAATGTGGCCTAAATGAAATATAAGGTTGATACTGCTGACATGGTTCATAGACATAAAAAAACATCCCTTCTCATTTCCTGTTTTTCTTTGTACCGTTGTGCCATGTCAGTGTAGTGTGTGTGTGTCTGTACTGTATGTACACCTTTTTTTCCACTCTTATTTCAAGCATGTGTTATTTTTGAATACCACGCACACAGAGCCTACATATAGGCTACACATGCAGCCTATATAAATATACAGATATCTAGATTATTTTAGTGTCTTTTTTTTAGTCTCTATGCATCCACGTGTGATGGACGTGGTTGAACTGGGCGAACCATTTTCACAAGTACTTGAGGAGCAATTAGCTGTTGGCTTGAATCCGGTGTCCCCTGCACCCATCTCCTTGTTTGCCCCCCCCCCCCCCCCCCCCCCTGCACCCATCTCCTTGTTTGCCCCCCTGCACCCATCTCCATAGCTCTACTGCTGCCCTTGTTTGCCCCCCTGCACCCATCTCCTTGTTTGCCCCCCTGCACCCATCTCCTTGTTTGCCCCCCTGCACCCATCTCCTTGTTTGCCCCCCTGCACCCATCTCCTTGTTTGCCCCCCTGCACCCATCTCCATAGCTCTGCTGCCCTTGTTTGCCCCCCTTAGTGGTGCTGAGTTTTGATCAGTAGAACGAGGAAGAAAGAAGCCTTCTTGTGGGCGTGGCTGAAATGTTTAGCCCATTTCTGTAAACATCTGCAGGCAGCCCTTTCCTTGCTCATTATGCAATCCCATTCCCTCCAGGCCCCTTGTTCCTCTTGGCCACTTCCTCCAGTGCCAGTCAGAGTTAGTGGGCTTATTTTTATTTCTTTTTCTCACATTTCTGCCTGTTCTTTTTTTTTTTTCTTTTTCCTCTTGCACCCGTGCCCCAGTTCAGACCCAGGGAACACATCTGGGCGCAGTGGAACCAGAGGCCCTTTGTATTGGTATGTGTGTCAGAGCTCAAGAGTGGAGCACTGGAGATTAGCACAGTTCTAGTGTGTGTGTGTGTGTGTGTGTGTTTCTGTGGGGGCATGCAACCGTGACAGTTTTCCCTTCTACTTCCCCTCTTCATAATAAACAGCACACACCTTAACTCACAATTGCATGCTATGGCCATCTTTAAAATGTTGTTGTTTTGCAGTAACCAGACCTTTTAACATTTTGTTGTGACCAAGTAAAATATGTTGAAGTAATATTTTCCTTCTGTGAAGACCTGAAACTGCTGGGTAGGGCTTGTTGTGACTATACATGAGTGGAAGACAACAACGAGCGCCATTTTTTAAACCAGCAAGAGTATTTGTACCAGAGGTTTTGCAGTAAAAGCAAAAGGAACTATATCTTAAGGAGTTAACATGTTAAGGTTACTATCAGTGAATAAACACAGGCAAAGCATCAGCTGAAATTAATCAACAGTTGTGCTGGTGTCCTCATTTATAATAATAATAATAATAATAATAATTCATTTTTTAAAGTTATTCTGCAATTGAGCCATTTAGGGTTTGCAACTTTGTAGCAAAATTCTACTGTCGATTCCACCCATGCAATCCTGAAAATGTTCTAGTTCAGCGGTGTAATGTTAGTCCTGCTGTTAGAGGAATATATCGTTATTTTGTCGTGCTTGGTTGTCATGGCTGTGTAGTTTTAT
>NC_137916.1:30941510-30949010 GCF_963457725.1 Sprattus sprattus | reverse complement strand
TGACTTTGACGAAGGGTACGGCATAAAATGCTGGAGAATCCCCTGGAGGGATTAACTTCACACACATCAGGGTTCTGTGGGAGATTCTTCTTGTGTCTGAGATCATAAGAGATGTTTTGAAATCTTGATGGATCGTGGGTTTGTAGGAACAGAGAATGGTGTGTGTGTGGTGTGTGTTTGTAGGAACAGTGGATTGTGTGTGTGTGTGTGTGCGTGTGTTGTAAGAACACAGGATGGGGATTTCATTCTCATCTTGGCTCCCTCCCAGGCAATGCCATGCTTGTTTTAAACCCTTTATCTTTCCCCCTCCCCCCCGTCCTCCTTCCTTCTTCTGGCACTCCCATCCTCTCCATGCCAGGCTCTTGATAGCATAGCGTAGTGGTCTGGGTGGCAGCGTGTCCTAGTGAGTGTTCCTGGATCCTCTGCCCCATGGGTTGAACCAGTGGCATGGTTATGTAACACTGCCGTGAGCCACGTCATCACCTGGAGCCCGTGTGAAAGGCACTGGTGCCTCCTTGCTTCCATTTGATCAACACGGCCATGCTTTAGTGAAGCCAACACACACACACACACACACACACACACACACACACACACACACACACACACACACACACACACACACCTTGATCAACAGGGCCCTGCTTTATTGAAGCCAGAAGGCAGTAAGCCTGTGGCCCTGGGAGGCGGATGCGTTCAGGAGAGTAAAGAGACACAAAACTAACACTATAGAGTGGAGAAACTAACACTATAGAGTGGAGAAACTAACACTAAAGAGTGGAGAAACTAACACTAAAGAGTGGAGAAACTAACACTATAGAGTGGAGAAACTAACACTATAGAGTGGAGAAACTAACACTAAAGAGTGGAGAAACTAACACTATAGAGTGGAGAAACTAACACTAAAGAGTGGAGAAACTAACACTAAAGAGTGGAGAAACTAACACTATAGAGTGGAGAAACTAACACTAAAGAGTGGAGAAACGAACACTGAAGAGTGGAGAAACGAACACTAAAGAGTGGAGAAACTAACACTATAGAGTGGAGAAACTAACACTAAAGAGTGGAGAAACTAACACTAAAGAGTGGAGAAACTAACACTATAGAGTGGAGAAACTAACACTAAAGAGTGGAGAAACTAACACTAAAGAGTGGAGAAACTAACACTATAGAGTGGAGAAACTAACACTAAAGAGTGGAGAAACTAACACTAAAGAGTGGAGAAACTAACACTATAGAGTGGAGAAACTAACACTAAAGAGTGGAGAAACTAACACTAAAGAGTGGAGAGAAAGAGACCTAGTGTTGCTGTTTGGACCAGAGCCCTGTGCAGGGCCCCAGTAGAGTGTTGGGTAAACGGTGGAATTCCCCCTTGTGTGTAGAATCCCCCCCTTTGTGCTTCGCCGCCTTTGTTGCCAAATCTGTGAAAAATTCCTCCATTCTCCCCTCCCCCTTTCCCAACCAACGCATGTCTGGGTGTCTATAGGCCTTGACTATGGCCAGTGCTCTGACCTACATCTGTGGTAGTCAGCTGTTGGCCCCTCATGCTTCTCTCACACACACACACACACACACACACACACACACACACACACACACACTCACTCGCGCACACACACACACATACACACGCATTCACACACACACACACTCACTTGCACACATCACAGCAATCACAGCTTGCACAAGTCCATGTGCATACCACCCCGCCCTGCCCCTCATGTTTCAAACGGCTACAGTGTCATCACACACCTGCTGCTCTTGACTCTGACTCTATGACCTGTGTGGAGTTTCAGGGGGTTTCTTGTGGCTGTGTGGCCTGTAAGGCATGAGTTAGGGGACCAGCAGGCCAGTAGGTCTTTCAGGGGTTTCTTGTGGCTGTGTGGCCCGTATGGCATGAGTAAGAGGACCAGCAGGCCAGTAGGTCTTTCAGGGGGTTTCTTGTGGCTGTGTGGCCCGTAAGGCATGAGTTAGGGGACCAGCAGGCCAGTAGGTCTTTCTGGAGCTGGTAGGGTAAGGCAGAAACTGAACGTTAGTAATTGCTTTCTAACCCTGGGAGCAAATCCAGTTGTAATGTCCACCTGCTAGAAGGTTTGTTGTTAGTGGATTCCGGTACAGACTGCTACATAAGCCTTGTTGATGTGGCTGGTGTTATTATATGACGAGACAAAATAAAGTTACTAAGTTAAGGAGCAGGTATACGTGGACACGGCTGTGAGTATGCTGGTGTCCAAAGTATCCTCGTCCTTCTGCTGTTGAGGACACGGCTCAGTGCACAAGCTCCAACACACGGTTTGAAATAATCTTTTCACCGTGTGAATCTAAAGACAGTTTCTTATAGGTCTATATGTTTTCTTTGCCATCCGAATAGCAATTCTATCCACTGCTGGGAATCTAATCATCTGTGATTGGCTGAAGCATGACATAAACATAACTCTCATTTTATCAGTGAGTCTCCCATAGATCTATTCCCTGGGAGCTAACATACTAACCAAAATGTGCTTCTGTACTGCAAGTCATTTTGTATAAAAGCGTCACGCTATATCAATAAATAGTGTAAATAGTAGGGGTGGGGGAAAAAATCGATTATTCGATTTTAATCGATTCTCTCTAAAACAATTCGGTCTCGATTCAGAAAAGTTCATAATCGATTTTGTAATTTAAAAAAAAAAAAAAAAAAAACTATTTTTTTTTTTTTTTTTTTTTTTACACATCCATTTTATGTTGAAATGCAAGCTGCATCGATTATTGGATTGTTCATAGAAAGTCAAAATTGTGACAAGGAAAAGCTTTTTCTCTCATAAAAAATAGAGAAGGCTGTTGATTTTCTATAATTATCAAACACAAAGTAGGAAGTGTAGCAAAGACTCTAAGTAGCAAACTCAAATGTTTTAAAAGTCGAAATGGATTGATAATCGTTTTATCGGCTTAAAATTGATAATCGTTTTTTTTAACACATCCATTTCATGTTGAAATGCAATTATCGATTGATTATCGAATATCAATTCGAAACCGATAAAACGATTATCGATGCATTTTGACTATTGAATCATTTGAGTTTGCAACTCAGAGTCTAAATTGAAGAAAATCAACAGATGAATTACCCTCGCTATTTGCTTTATTAGAGTAAAAGCTTTTAATGGTCACAATTTTGACTTTCTATGAGCAATGCAATAGTCGATGCAGCTTGCATTTCAACATAAAATGGATGTGTTAAAAAAAAAAAAAAAAAAAAAAAAAAAAAATTTGAAATTACAAAATCGATTTTAAATCGATAATCGATAATCGATTTTAAATCGAATCGTTGACCTCTGAATCGATTTCGAATCGAATCGTGAGGTGCCAAGAGATTCCCACCCCTAGTAAATAGATCTTGTTTTGTTTTGACCTTGAGCCAGTGCCTGAAACAATGTGCAGTCAACAAGCACAAGCCTGCAGGGACACAAAATATTGGTGTTGCGCAGACTTCCCTGATGATGAAATTTGTGCGCGTACGCACGCACTGAGCAGACCGTGTCCACAGGAGTATAATGGGCATGCATGGCTGAGGTTTTCATATAGGCCTTTGGTCAGTTCAGTGTGATCATTCTCTCTGATGCCCTTTCACTGAAAACATGTTTACATTTCTCCTCCTGTTTCTGTTATTCAGTGGGTCATAATGTAATCTAATAACGGTCTAATAATGTGACGTCTAATAGTATTCTTTCTCTTCTCTGTCTCTCCCTCTCTCTCCCTCCAGGCTGTGCTGTGGAGAGTGGGCAGTGGTAGCTGGGTGCCCCCCCCTCCCGGCCGCCCCCCTCCCCCTCCCCTCTGCGCTGCATGGCTGCGATGGCGCCCGCTCTGACCGACGCTCCGCCCGAAGCCCACCGCATCCGCTTCAAGCTGGCCCCGCCCTCCACGCTCTCGCCCAATCCCGTGCAGCCGGGCGTCACGCCCAGCAACGGCGCCGTGGTCAAGCGCAGCCGAGCGGCCGCCACCCAGCCCCCCTCCCCCGAGCACCACCCCCACACCACACCCGTCGGCAACGGCAACGGCAACGGCACCAGCAGCGGAGGGGGCAGCAGCGTAGCGGTCCCGTCGTCCTGCAGGCGTGAGGAGCCGTCGTCACAGCCCGAAGCCCCGCCCCACGCGCTGGGCCGGCTGCAGCCATTGGTGGCCTCGTACCTGTGCTCGGATGTGACAGCGGTGCCGTCCAGTAAGGAGTCTCTGAAGCTCCAGGGCGTGGCTCTGCTGCAGACGCACGGCCTCCTGTCCCGTCAGAGGCCCTCGCTGGAGCTGGAGCTGTCACAGGAACGCCTGCGGAGCCTCATGAGTGGCACCGGCACGGGCACCGGCACGGGCACCGGCACGCCCTCCTTCAACGGCGTGGCGAAGAGGCTGACGAAGCCCCCGCCCGGGATGGGGCGGGACGGACCGCTGGCCGCTCTCAATGGAGGCTCCAACGGCACCAGGACTCCCGCAGGATCGGGGTCGGGTTCGGACTCTCCCCCTCCGCCTCTGGAGTCTGCCTCTCGAGGAGGTCTCCACGGCAACGGCCCTTTCAGGAGTGGAGGAGGAGGAGGAGGGGCAGATCCCCATCACGCAGCCGACGCAGTCTCCCAGGACAACCGTAACCCTGAGCAACCGCCTCCAGCACCCTCTAGCAGCTCCACCCCATCACAGGACCCCACAGAAAACAACAACAGGTGCAGCAGCAGTGCAGACCGGCCCCCGTCGCTGGCGGCAACAGACTCCTCCCTCCCTCCCTCCTGCTCACTGGCCCCTCCCCCCAGCAGCCCTGAGCATCATCACTCTGCGCCCACGCCGGGCGACCCTGAGCATCATCACCCCGCGCCCACGCCGGGCGGCCAGGGAGCGGAGCTACGCGTGCGGACGCAGCAGAGCACGAGCCGTCAGGGCCAGATCGACGGGCGTCTGCGGCGGCTGCGTAAGCGTCTGCAGGTGGTGCAGGCCAAGCAGGTGGAGCGCCACCTACAGCAGCAGCTGGGCGGACTCCTGCAGAGCACGCTCCTCCCCCTCCAGGCCCTCCGCAAGAGGGACGCCCCCCCTGCTTCCTCCTCCATCACCACCGCCACCACCACCACCGCCTCAGTCACCGCGCTCACCCCCCAGGAACGAGAGGGTCTGAGCCGGTTCCTGAAGGGGGGGTCGGTTCCTGCCGAGCTGGAGAGGCTGTCCCTGAGCGGCTCCACCAACCTGCACGCGGCCGAGGAAGCCTTCGACTCAGACGCCACGGAGAGCAGCAGCGGCGGGGAGACGGACGTGGAGGAGGACGAGCTGGGACGCGTGGACGTGGAGCAGAGACACGTGCCACTGTGAGTACACCTGTGTGTGTGTGTGTGTCTGTGTGTTTGTCTGTGTGTGTGTGTGTCTGTGTGTGTGTCTGTGTGTGTAGAAGAAGAGAAGGTATGCCACTGTGAAATGTTTTAACTTACCGTCGTCTTTCTGTAGGGTTCTTGGATAGGTCTAAGAGTGTGTGTGTGTGTGTGGTTGGCTCATTAGTATGCATTAAATGTCACCTAAGTAATTGCTGTGTAATGAAGGAGGATCATTAGTGCGTGTGGTTGGAAGCCTCGTTAGCTATGCTTATGGCAAAGTGAAAAAGCAGACGGCTGTTTCAGGTTGTTTGTGGAACTGTAGAAATAGTTTTCAGAGCCAATTTAAGCAGGGAAACTGAATTGTCAGACTGTTAGTGTTAGTGGTGTGTTTGTGTGTGTTAGTGTGAGTGTTAGTGGTGTGTTTGTGTGTGTGTGTGTGTGTTAGTGTTAGTGGTGTGTTTGTGTGTGTTTGTGTGTGTTTGTGTGTGTTAGTGTGTGTTTGTGTGTGTTAGTGTGAGTGTTAGTGGTGTGTTTGTGTGTGTTAGTGTGAGTGTTAGTGGTGTGTTTGTGTGTGTTAGTGTGACTGTTAGTGGTGTGTGTTAGTGTGGCTTACTGGTGTGTGTGTGGTGTGGTGTGCCCTTTGAGCCTGTGCAAAGGTTGTGTGCTGGTTGTTAAGCAACCAAAAGTCTCAGTAGGAAGCTGAAGAACAGCCAGAGATGAAGGGATGAGCTGACAACACAGATGAGTCCTCTCTTCTACAGGGGAAGGTGTGTGTGTGTGTGTGTGTGTGTGTGTGGACCAAGCTGGAAGTCCTCTCTTCTACAGGGGAAGGTGTGTGTGTCTGTGTGTGTGTGTGGACCAAGCTGGAAGTCCTCTCTTCTACAGGGGAAGTCACCTGAATTTCAACTCATATATCAAGCTTTCAGTTTCAAGAGTTGAGTGTGGCAGGCAGCTGAGACCTGTACTCAAAATATACCCCTGAAACCCCCTTTGTGAGTGTGTGTGTGTATGTGTGTGTGTGTGTATATATATGTGTGTGTGTCTGCGTGCACGTGCGCAAGAGTGAGCTCTGCATATGTAACAGTGTAGACGTGTGTTGCTGGTTGGTTGAGTGAGTATTTGTTCAAACCTGGTTGTGTATTCTGGGCTGGTTGTCTTTCACAAAGTCAAGAAGCGGAGTCCCTTATCTTCCCAAACGCATACAGACACACACACACACACACACACACACTCACTGTCTCAGTTTAGTCAGTCCTAGTGTGTAAAGGCTGATTCATGCTAAGAGACGTAAGCGCAAGAGGCCGCGCAAGCACCTAACGTATTTTCTACCACAGTAAAACATGCAATACTATGTGATTGTTTTTAGAAAACGAATGTTACGTGGTGAGATTACTAAAATTTAGTCTGCATGTCTGCTCAGTTTAACAGTGCTACCCAAGCAAAGGTTTGAAAAGAACTTCAAGCTTCAGACTTTCTGTTAGGGAAACAGCTTTCTATCTGCCAAGCAAATGGCAGGCTCACTGCTATGAGTAAATTTTGCGCAACAATTAACCCCAACGCAGAAGCAAGCAGCCGCCTTAAGACTCTCTCACTCTTCCTCTGCTCTCCCCACTGGCTCTATAGTGAGCTGCTGCTGTTGGGAGGTTTTGGACATGGGATAGAGGATCTCAGTTTTACCCAGAAAGCCATTAGGCATTGAGTGCTAGCGTGGCGAACCCGTCAGCCTGCTGATTCAGCTTTAGGGTTAGGGCTCTGGAAGTGTTTGAGCTCGTGACAGGTGGCCTGCAGTGGTATTTTAAAGAGTCCCCTGTGGGCCAGTCAATACATATGTCACCCCTCTCCCCCTCTGCTCAGAATATAGAAGTGGATATGTGTGGCTGTTATTAAGGCTGATTACAAAGTGTTTGTTTGTTTGTTTGTTTGTTGTTTACAAGGTGAACAAAAGCAGGTCAGACTTCTACTTGTGTCTTTTAAGATTTTCAGATTTCGCCCTTCCCTAGATGGGTTCATGCTGGTGCCTTGAGTTTTTTGACCCTTGTGGCTTGCTGTATGGTGGAGATGTTTCTGGAACGTTTAGGCAGCATTCCCGTCAGTGGCAGCGTGTATTTGCGGTGCAGCCGGCATAGACAGACGCATGCAGGCTAACCTACATCTCAGCGAGAAGTAGTCACGTGACCATTGT
>NC_137916.1:30913714-30936214 GCF_963457725.1 Sprattus sprattus | reverse complement strand
TATACCCTCCCTGTGGAACGAGCACGTGTCACTGAATATACCCTCCCTGTGGAACGAGCACGTGTCACTGAATATACCCTCCCCGTGGAACGAGCACGTGTCACTGAATATACCCTCCCTGTGGAACGAGCACGTGTCACTGAATATACCCTCCCTGTGGAACGAGCACGTGTCACTGAATATACCCTCCCTGTGGAACGAGCACGTGTCACTGAATATACCCTCCCTGTGGAACGAGCACGTGTCACTGAATATACCCTCCCTGTGGAACGAGCACGTGTCACTGAATATACCCTCCCTGTGGAACGAGCACGTGTCACTGAATATACCCTCCCTGTGGAACGAGCACGTGTCACTGAATATACCCTCCCTGTGGAACGAGCACGTGTCACTGAATATACCCTCCCCGTGGAACGAGCACGTGTCACTGAATATACCCTCCCCGTGGAACGAGCACGTGTCACTGAATATACCCTCCCTGTGGAACGAGCACGTGTCACTGAATATACCCTCCCTGTGGAACGAGCACGTGTCACTGAATATACCCTCCCTGTGGAACGAGCACGTGTCACTGAATATACCCTCCCTGTGGAACGAGCACGTGTCACTGAATATACCCTCCCTGTGGAACGAGCACGTGTCACTGAATATACCCTCCCTGTCCTGAACTCATCTGCCTCCCAGGGCCACAGGCTCACTGCCTACTGGCTTCACTAAACACTGATTAAAATTCAGAACCAAATTGAAATAATATTCAAATATGGAAGGGTTGAAATGAGCGCTGTCCTGACCGGGTGTTCCTGGCAGTCAGTAAAGACTCTATTTGTGATTGAAACATCAGCCAGTGCGACAGCACCTGTGTGTGTGTGTGTGTGTGTGTGTGTGTGTGTGTGTGTGTGTGTGTGTGTGTGTGTGTGTGTGTGTGTGTGTGTGTGTGTGTGTGTGTGCGTGTGTATGTGCACTGTAGGCTGAGGTTCATGTAGCTGTCAAGCTGCTGTTCACCCCTCTTTTACCTCTTCTGTTGTATCACTTCTTTTGCTCTCATTTTATCCTTTCTTTTTTTGGTCTCTCTCCCCCCCTTCTGTGTTTAAAGGATAATAACGGGGTGTGTGTGTGTGTGTGTGTGTGTGATGGATAATAACGGTGGTATTGTTTGGCTGGCGGCTTTGTTCTGGGCTCACGGCAGGAGCTTTTGAAGAGGCTCACCTCTCAATGCCATCACTAGATGGGAAAGAGAGTGTGTATGCACGATGAGGTGAAGGTGTGTGTGCACGGTTAGGTGAGTGTGTGTGTGTGTGCACGGTTAGGTGAGTGTGTGTGTGTGTGTGCACGGTTAGGTGAGAGTGTGTGTGTGCACGGTTAGGTGTGTGTGTGTTTGTGTGTGTGCAGTGGCCTGCCATTTAGTGCCTCTTCAAAGTATTGAAGACCGATGCAAAAAGATTCTGTAACGCAGGGGATGTCATTTGAGTTCTCTGTCTGTTGTGTTACTGATGGTTTTGTGTTATGAAGTGATACAGAAGACCAGAATTAGACCATGGCGATGTTCCCAAGCAAGCAGGTCACCTTAACCTAGCAGCTTGACATGGCAGTGATGGTGCTGTCTCTTCCAGTAGGACCCAGTCACTCTGATTCTTCACTCTTTCCTTTGGCTCTTAAAGGAGAAGGAAACAGAACATGAGCTTTCCCCCCCTCCTGAAAAACTCCTGGACTGGATTAAGGCACCACTTGCCTAAACAGCCCCCTCCACATCCAAACTAGTTTTGATGTTGGTGAAAATAGCAGTGTGTGTGTGTGTGTGTGTGTGTAAGAAAGACGTCCTTCATGAGGAATCTAACCCTAGAAAATAGCAGTGTGTGTGTGTGTAAGAAAGACGTCCTTCATGATGAATCTCTCCCATCACTAGGAGATATAGTGGGCTGTTGCCTGCTCTTCATCTGTCAAGTAGACGGGACTGAGTTGACGATAAAGTCATGTAACGTTAGCGGACAGCGGACCAAGCTCTGTATGCGGCTGGTATTAAAATGGAATTTGTTAGGCTTTTTTCCCTTCCATTCAAGTTACAAAGACACTATACAATCTAAAAAACCTGTTATTGTAACCAGACGATACATCAGAAGGGAATCTGCAATGTGTCTGCCAGCAAACAAGCCAACTACCTACAAAGTTCACAGCTTGCTGGGATAGTCAAACAGGGGTCAGCCATGGTGGTTCCCGTCAATGCGTTGGCTCTTGTGGTCGACCCATTAACGTACACATAGAACTATGCTCCTTCTCAGTTCCTGCAGTGCACACACTCATGAGAGGATACTTTCTCCAACAGTTCTAAGAACCATAAAAACAAAGTTTGCTCCTCACATTTCTACTACAGAGGAACGATAGGCATGTTGGCACATAGAGGTCAACACTGCTGCATATTGTGCACTCTGCACCTGTCTTCTGAACTGTGTGTGTGTGTGTGTGTGTGTGTGTGTGATCAAGTCTTGTTGAGCAGGGTTTGTTTACTGTGTGCACCGTACTGTGCAAGAGAACACGCATGTGGGCCGAGGACGCTGAAGCAGGAAGTCTTCTGCTGCGGTTCTGAGCAGAGAGCAGGAGAAGCCGCCCACACACACACACACACACCTCGCAAGCTCCCTCGTCAACACACACACACACCTCGCAGGCTCGTCAGCCGTGAGCCACGACAGAAGGGCACGTGACCTTGCTGTGTCAGGTGGAGGGGTGGGCTGCTTCTGTTCTTTGATCTGAAGTGAAGTGATGTCATCATTTGAGTGGGTTGTTATCGGACAGGGAACCGGAGAAAAGGGACTTCTTTTTTTTAGGAGGCAGAACTTATGATTTAATAAGTGAAGATTCTTGAGAATCAACTTCCTGTAAAGTGTGTGTGTGTGTGTGTGTGTGAGCACACACCATTTGTAAACACTTAAAGGACAGCACAGGATGTGTGTTGAATGTGGATGGAGAATGAGTGGATAAGAGGGGATCTTGTGAAATGGATCTGGTTCTAGTTCGTCTCTCCCCCTTCTCACCTATCGGCCGTTGCTTTCCTTCACTCTCTCTGTGGGTCCACGGTTGTGTGTGGGTGTGCTTTCCTTCACTGTCTTTGTATGTCCACGGTTGTTTGTGTTTATGGAGCGGTAGCTTCCTGCCGAGCTCCATCAGCCCTGTCGTCTTGGTATTTCTAAAATCAGAGCTAACATTCCATTTTTTGGAGGTGTGAGAAGTGGCAGGTTGAAAACTGCTTTTCTGCCACACTGTCATTTCTCGAGCTGTTTGTCGTCTTTCACTCACTCTCAACCCTTCCCCTCCCCCTTCTCCTCCCCAACTCCTCCCCAACTCCCAGCTTCCTGCTTTCCTGGTTGTTCTCGATTTCCTGTCAACGGAAACCACATTCCTTAACACCAACTGTGGCACCCTGACGTGGCGGCATTGTGCGCCAGTTGAACACTTCTCTCGCCCCTCGGCTTTTACCAAAAGAACAAAGGAACCCCCCAGATGGTCTGTGCCGGCCCCTTCCCCGTCTTGCACAGGGTTGGAGAGCAACACGGACGGTGTAGTCATCTTGAAAAAGAAACGATCTGTCCCTGGCGCTGGCCGTACAGCAGTACCATACCGTGACGATGTAGGCATGGGTAGAAGCAGGTGATGGCAGTATTTACAACCATAACACTGCAGTGGTGCAGCACACAGTAACATTAGCGCTTGTGCTAGCAGTATTAGAAATACAAGGTAGAATTGAAGCTGACGGGAACCCTTGAGTTAGCATGTTAAAGCCACATGGCTAATAGTCAAGTATATCTTCTCTTCCAGCAGTGCTACTGAGGTTACAAACACAGGGCAGGAACTCCATCACAG
Source organism: Sprattus sprattus (assembly GCF_963457725.1). Lineage (NCBI taxonomy): Eukaryota > Metazoa > Chordata > Actinopteri > Clupeiformes > Clupeidae > Sprattus > Sprattus sprattus. Next base: position 30,932,359 of record NC_137916.1, on the reverse strand, counting down.
CCAGACTTAAACAACTGCAGCTCTCTGTTTATGCTGGGGGAGGAAGTAGTTTTCCTGTCCGGACGCAAAGGCCTGTATATCCGTCCATGGTTGAATGGTTGCCATGGATTGTGCCTTTCTGTACCAGGACTCTCATGGTTGCCTTCCTTCCTGTTTCTCACCGCTGAATCTGTGCAAATCTGTCAACGGATCCAGAATTGTCTTCATGGTGGGAGCTCATTGCAAGTGTACAAGGTCAAAATCCAAACATACATTTGTACAGTTCATACATTTTTGTTCTTATTCATACAGCTCCCTCATATATAAATGAATGATCCATCAGATTACGCAGGGACAGATGTTCGATTATGGTATTGTATGATATGGAGAAAGAGCAGTAGTACATTTTAAAAACAAATACATTTTTTACTGAATCGCCTACTTAGCCTGTCATGAAGCCATCTTAAACACATTGTAAAGAGAGCAGTTACCTTACCGTGCTGTGGAAGACAACCTTGTGGAACGGTGTTGATGTAGGATCTCCATTAGAGTGATCGTCTGCGTGCTCAGAACAGCCCTGCTCCTTCCCCGTAGGAGAAATGGTTTAAGAAACTGCTGCCTTTAAAATAGCTGTGCCGAATACACACCTTCATTACCATAGAGATATACACCGAATACACACCTTCATTACCATAAGAAAGAACCACCCTTGACGGTGCAACCTAAACCATCCCTACCCTACATTACACTCCACTTCTCACTTTCAGTCTCTCTATCTCTCTCTCTCTCTCTCTCTCTCTCTCTCGTTCTTTCTTCTTCTCTCTCCATCCCATCATCTGTACCTGGCAGTGCCTGCAGTGCTTGGACCCCAATGAAAGGACTCCTCTGTGTGTGTGTGTGTGTGTGTGTGTGTGTGTGTGTGTGTGTGTGTGTGGGAGAGAGAAAGAGCGTGTAGAGAGACAGAAAAAGGGAGAAGGGCATCGTGTTGGTTTGGGTCTGCATGTGAGTACTATGTCTTCTGTGTGTGTGTGTGTGTGTGTGTGTAGTTGGGTTTGTGTTGAACCTTCTCCATGCGTACCCTCTCTGTAGAAAGCTTCAGTTGTGTTATGTTTATACGAGTGAGAACATGGCTGATTTTTTTATTTTTCCCTAATCATTCTCGATACCCAAGTGCTACAATGTTTTCATCTCTGTGTGTGGTGCATCATCTCTCCCTGTGCCTTCTTTGCGTGGCCTTAGTCCTCCACGTCCTCTGAAGTGAAGCTTTATCTGTAGACCGTTTGGGCTCTCATGGCTGTGGGCCACACAAGGAGAAGATAACAAAGGAAGGAGAAAGAGAGAGAGAGAGAGAAGCAATGGTGATGTTCACATGTGTTATATTCCTCGCTTAGCTGCTACACATGAAGTCCAGGTGGCACCACACTCCGGCCCTCTTCTGAGATCCAGTGGATCCTCATCCACTCTGTGGTTCCTCTCCCTTCACAGCTCTCTGTATCCTCTCGCTCCATGGGTTCACACAGGAGTTGGTGCAAATGTTCTTTTTCTAAATAAAGAGGCCTATGTGTGTAGTTTGCGTGTGTGTTTGGCTGGCTGGAACAGAGACATTCACAGATGTACTGGTTGCATGCTCAATCCTAAACGCCCACCTGTTATTGACCAAGCTAGGTTTTCATGTGAGGTGTGGCACCAGTGTTGATGAAGCCATGGCTGAATCTATCCCATGCTCCTCTGAATGGATGGTGTTGGACATCTGCTTTGTGTGTGTTTCTGTGGTGATGTTGTAATTGTAGGATATTTGGATGTCATTCAGATGGGTCTTGGCTGTAACGCGTTCATGGAAAATTACTACAGTTCACCAACAGGTGTGTGTGTGTGTGTGTGTGTGTGTGTGTGTGTGTGTGTCCGTTCTAATCCTAAACCTGTTGAAAGAGCTTTAAGTTCGGGAACCCCCTAGGCAGCTTTGTCCATGAGCCATCTCCGTCTGTGTGTGTGTGTGTGTGTGTGTGTGTGTGTGTGTGTGTGTGTGTATATAAGTATCTGTAGTGCGTATGTGTGTAAGGGAGGCAGCACTAATTCAGGGGAGATAATCTTGTTGTTTTCTGACATTGTCTGCTCACAACAGAGCAGATTCCTGAGCCACTGAACTGTGTGCCTCTGAGAAGACCCAGTAGGTCACTTTACAATGGCTAGAGTGTGTGTGTGTGTGTGTGTGTCTGTGTGTGTGTGTGTGTGTGTGTGTGTGTGTGTGTGTGTGTGTGTGTGTGTGCGTGTGCGAGTGATTTGAGGGAGAGAGAGAATGCGTGGTGTATATCCACCTTGGTTTGAAGTTCTGTGAGGGACCATGTTTTTGTGCTTTCCTCTGCTTTGTTCATTCCTTTAGAGTGGGCAGGATCTCTCGTGTGTGTGTGTGTGTGTGTGTGTGTGTGTGCCAGTACCATGAGGCCTCAGGAACTCTGTCCCAGTCAGAATGACAACAGAAGCAGGAATCCGCCTTCTCAAACCAGCTCAGACCATAGAGCAGCTTACACATGCATGACTGTGCTGAAGCGTTCACTAGTGTCCTCAATGAAAACATCTTTTGGCGTTCTCTACGCATACATACACCCACGTGACTGCAACCTTGCCTTACAATTAGTGGTCTTTCCACGTGCCGAAAAGCGTGCCCGCGCACACACACACACACCTCACACAAAGAAGTTTGGGGTAGGTGTTGCAATCATTTTGACTTTCCCTCCAGCCTTTCAACTGGCTCTCTGAATATGATCTGAGCAAAGCCCATCTCCTTCTCACCCTGGTCAGACTGCACTATAGGACCCTTTCAAATGTTTTATTATTTGCCTGATTCCATGATTTCTGTTATATGAATTCCATTACCATCAAATCCATATGTCCCATCCAAAAATCTACTAATATCCTAGGCTACTGGGCTATTCCACACATGTGTATCTGTCTGGGCCATAGCCCTGTGTGGTAATACGCAATGTAAGTCAGCAGTGCTGGTATAACCCTGACTACAAATACAGTTTGTTCCACCATCATTTTCAATTTAAACATATTTAAGTGGAGATTACCTTCCAGTTCCCAGCTGCAAGACTTCCTCAGAGTCAGTAAGCCACTTGTGTTATGAAAGAATAACCATAAGACTTAAAGAGCACATGTAGACTAAGGAGAGTGTGTGTGTGTGTGTGTGTGTGTGCACATGTAGACTAAGGATATGCCCCTCCTGCCTCCTCCTATGGGGGGATTACCTTCTGGATTCCCGTTACTACTGAGTCAGTAAGCCTCTTCTTGTATTAGGATAGTCTACATGTTATGATGGTCTGCATGTGTCATGGTTATTCTAGGGGGTTATTCAGATGCTGCCACAATGGCCAGTTTTAGTCACCTGTGTCAGTCGAACACAAGTGAATGTATTTCTCTCAATTCCATCATTTCATTTGAAAATGTCACGTGTAAGTGTGATTTTGTGTTTCGTACGCAATTCTATCTGTGTGTGTGTGTGTGTGTGAGGGTTCATTTATTTTGGAAGTCAGGGCCCTACAGCTCACACCAGAGACAGCAGCCAGTACCACAGGCAACAGAATCTCTGTTCCACTCCATCAGTGTCATGTCTGTCTGCTTCTGAGATCTGAATGGTGTCTGACGTGCTAATGAGTTGTTACACACACACACACACACACACACCTAGGATTGTGTCCTAGGTTGGAAATCCAGCCCAACTGGTTTGGAAAAGGAAGATCAGCCTGTGCATGTTCTGTGACTGTGGTTTGGTCATGGATGCAGATCAGGGGTGGAGATGGGTGTGATGCACAACTGTGCTAATGAGTTGTTACATATACACACACACACACACACACACACACCCTTTTAACCTGGTTGCTGCACAAAGGAAGCAAGCACAAGCGCAAACAGGGAAATTCCTGGAGACACGTGCACACGTTTGGACAGACAAACATGTTTACACACAAGCACACACACACACACACACACACACACACAAGCACACACACACACACAGGGAAACAGTCCAGGGGAAAAAGCCCAAACTAAAAGGAAATACCCTGTTCCCAAATCCTCTCTCAAGGGAATGGAAACCGATGGTATTTGTGTATTTTTTTCTGTCTGGAATGTTTGGTGTTTTTTTTTTGTTGTTGGTTGTTTTTGTTGCTCTGCTGAACTATACACGAACACAGATGTTTTATGAATGCCATTGATACTGAAAGTAATATCCTTCACTAAAGCAAAGCACATCGGACCTAAGTGATGGGAGGGGATCCAGCAGAATAGGAATACCATACCATACCCAGAAGGAAAGCTAGGCAAGGAAGAATAACAAAGGGCAGAGGAGAGTCAGGAGGGGGGGAGATGAACAGGGAAGGAGATGAAGAACACAGTGACCATGACAACACACACACACACACACACATATATATACTCACCTACACACACACACACCCACACACATATATATATACTCACCTACACACACACACACACATACTCACACACTCTCCTGGCTAGCTCGCCAGAGCAGAGAACAACATGACCAGCAGCTGGCTACATGCTGCTCCCCTCATCACGAGAGAGAGAGAGCACACAAAATGGCTCCCTCCCTTGCCATCTGTGGTTTTAGGAGCCTGGTGCTGTTGGTGCTGTTCCCCAGTCAGCTGGGCTCAGGCAGGGCTGGGAGCCTGGTGCTGTTGGTGCTGTTCCCCAGTCAGCTGGGCTCAGGCAGGGCTGGGAGCCTGGTGCTGTTGGTGCTGTTGGTGCTGTTCCCCAGTCAGCTGGGCTCAGGCAGGGCTGGGAGCCTGGTGCTGTTGGTGCTGTTGGTGCTGTTGGTGCTGTTGGTGCTGTTGGTGCTGTTGGTGCTGTTCCCCAGGGTTATTGTGAGGTGAGAGCCTGTGTGAGGTGAGCCAGACTGGTCAGGCTTGGAGTTCATCTTCAGCATGTAGCCCATCTCTGCTGCTCTCTGTATCACTGCTACACTGTGGGAGTGACTCTGACCCCCTCAGTAAACCAGCCCTGGCTGTATGTCTGGAGAACACACATGTTCTGGATCAGGCTGCCTCTGGGAAGAAATTAAAATAGGCTCAAGATCAAGTCTATGCAATCACAACTGCTTTCAGGTTTGTGTGTGTGTGTCTGCTAGTCTGTGTGATTCATTGTGTGTGTGTGTGCGTGCTAGTCTGTGTGATTTGTGTGTGTGTGTGTGCTCACTGATTGCTCCTGGTGAGGAGTTAGTTAATGAGTCTTCCAGGCGACCTTTCCTCCAGGGTAAAGGTCAGAAGCGAGCGCTGGTCTGATAACCCAAACGTCTTTCTCCTCCAGCACCTGTCACTCTCAACCACATTATCCCATGTCTCTCCTGAAGTGTGATGTTTGAACAATATTTGTAGGAAATTCCATCAATCAGCTTTCTACAGATTTTCCATTTGAATTTACACATCTCGCTGTTTGAGGTTGAAAGTGTGGTAGCTTGCTTTCATTTTAGACCTGTGTGTGTGTGTGTGTGTGTGTTGGTGAGCAGGCACCGAGGGAACTTTGATGTCAAGCCTTTGATCGGCTCTTACATCTGCTGGATGACTAGTCCTGAGTGTGGTCACATGCGCGCGCACACACACACACCTTCACTCACACACACACACACCTTCACTCACTCCTCTGCAGTATTTCTCCCTCACCTGCTCTCCCCACTCCACCTCTGTGTGTGTGTGTGTGTGTGTGTGTGTGTGTGTGTGTGTGTGTGTGTCTTGACCCCATGTGTCCACCTAGTGCTCTTTTCTTCCATCTCCATGTTGCAGTCTATCTCTGCATCACTCACACTCACCAGAGCAGCATCTCTACCCATCCAATCAGCTTTCATCTCGTAGTGCCTCCATCTCCCTTATCTCTCTTTCAGTCTCTAATACTCTCTCTCTCTCTCTCTCTCCCTCTCATGTCCTCTCTCTTTCCCTCTCTCTCTCTCTCTCTCTCTCTCTCTCTCCCTCTCTCTCTCCCTCTCATGTCCTCTCTCTTTTTCCCTCTCCTCTAACGGATTCTCTCTGATTTCTCCGTCTCTCTCCCTCCATCTCATCCTCTCTGATGTCTGCAGTGTGTTTATGACAGAGTGCTTTCTGAATGAGGCTGTGAGAGATTAGCAGCTCTCTGCAGTGCTGGAGCTCTGGATGCAGTGGTGTGTGTGTGTGTGTGTGTGTGTGTGTGTGTGTGTGTGTAAGCACAGGATCCATTTTCTAATGGCCACTCTGAGACAGACTGGGCTCAAATCCACTGGATGAAGACACTTGAGCGTCTGATGTGATTATGCCATACTCTGAAACGTGTGTGTGTGTGTGTGTGTGTGTGTGTGTGTGTGTGTGTGTGTGTGTGTGTGTGTGTGTGTGTGTGTGTGTGTGTGTGTGTGTGTGTGTGTCCACTGGATGAAGACACTTGAGCGTCTGATGTGATTATGCCATACTCTGAAACGTGTGTGTGTGTGTGTGTGTGTGTGTGTGTCTCCACTGGATGAAGACACTTGAGCGTCTGATGTGATTATGCCATACTCTGAAACGTGCAGTTAGCCTTGTAGCTTCCCATTGATTTCACCAGGGATAGATTTGCCTCATTGATTCTTCTCTGAGAATGCCAGGGGTGGAGGTACCATCTCCTATGCAAATGTGCTCTGTAATAAAGTGCTCTGTGCCTGGGTTGCTAAGTAACGGAGCGCACAGGAGTCTTAAGGTGGTGTTCATGTAAAAGCTTTAAATGCATCTTCAGTTTTTTGTGTGTGAAGTAGTCAGATGGATACTTCTCTCTGCCGCATGCAGCACACCTGCTGTGCTGGCATATGCACACACACACACACACACACACACACACACACACACACACACACACACACACACACACACACACGGATGCCAGTCAAGGTCGGGCACCATCCCTGCCACCTTTGGAAGAAGGGGCAGGGCTCTTGACTCACTCCACTGACCGCCTCCTCGGCCCGATGCCTGAGCCCAGCTGCTTCACTTCGGCCCGGGCCAGGTTAGAGGAAGCTGCTAACACAACATTTCCCTTGAAGCATAGCATTGATTCAGCTGAAGCAGAGCATTGCATCGTCCTCTAAGCTGCTCTCTTGTGGACATTCAGCTGAAACATAATTGGGTTACCATGGCGAGTGCAACCTCCACACAATCAGCTCCATGTGTTTATTTTGTTATTTTTATTTATTTTTATTTATTTATTTTTGTTGATTTTGTCCGACTGTTTTGACGTCAGAGATGGTTGAAAGCCCCACGTGTCCCAACTGAGTCATCATGAAGCAGATCCAGCACCGATGTGTGGAATCTAAGCCAGGGTTTTTTCTAAACAAGGGAACAGGGGCGCTGCGCCCCGATACTCCCGGCGTGCGCCCTCCTACCGAAATGCCGACTGAACCTGTCAGACTTGGATCTGTACTTACATACTGCTGTACAACATACACTATTTCTCAAAACGATCTTTTCTCCGCAAAAATATCCCAACACCATCACCTGACAATGTGTCTGATCCTCAAAATAACTTATAATTACTCCAAAAATATTCCGATCCGAATTGGAGTTTCCCAGACCGAGTCGACATGTTGACATGCTAACGTTAAAGTTATTAGCAGCTTTGCCGGCTGACGTGCGGCTCGGCTGCAGCTCGAGTGCTCACTCACTTTTGTCTTGGTGTACAGAATTTTGATATTGTAAAACAAACATCTAAAATGCATATTTTGCACGCAATACATTTGGAAATACAGACAAAAAGCTGCCTGATTTGAATGGGGTATTTATTCATGTATATTTTGTCTTCACACAATCTTGAGAGATGTCTTCAAGTAACGTTAATGTTCCAAACATTAAACATTCTAATGTGTGCACCGTCTCAGAAAGTTACTAGCCAGACTAGCAGTATCTACTGATAGAATGCCATGGATCCAGCAAAGCGTAAAGCTAAACGAAAATATGAAGATACGTTCTTGCCTGAATGGGAGGAATTATTAGCGGAGCGAAATGGAAAACTCCTCTGCTAAATATGCCAGACGTCACTGTCGCATTTTAAAGCCTCAAACTTGGAGCTCCGTCTCTCCACACACAATGCTAACATAGCCCTGGAGTTCCTAAAGGCACAGAGCTGGGCAGGCACAAGGTACATACTTTGAAACGTCAGTCAGAGAAACAGACTCGTTTTTTTGGAAATGTACTCTGAAGTAGGCTACTCTGAAACGGTCACGTTGGCATCGTATCAGGTGTGATGGAATATTGCTCGAGCAAAAAAGTAATATAGTGAGGGAGAGTTTGAAAATTGAGCAGAGGATATCTGACATTAACTATAATTCAACAGATGTCTTTAATATGTTTATTTTTGTGCCATATTTTTAATCTACATTCGTTAATTGATCTTCCTACAACCCACTAGAGGACACTATTTAAAAGGTTATTTTCAAAAAAGGGGAAGCAACTGCTGTGATAAAGCTCTTCTGGAGGCACATTCTGTTCCAATGCTTTGTTTTGATCACAGTCATTGCAGAGAATGAGGCCTCACATAAATATGTGAAGGAAAAGGGTAGTAGCTGCTCCTAAGCTTTCTCTCCCAGGTCAGGGCGCTCCTGCTTCACACACATCCAAAACAAAATCCCAGCAGATGTCTTCAATATGTTTATATTTGTGCCATATTTTAAATCTAAATTTGTTAATTTCTCTTCCTAAAACCCACCAGAGGACACTATTTAAAAGGTTATTTTCAAAAAAAATCTACCAGATTTTAAGGTCTACCAAAGTCTACCAAAAGTTGATAGTATTTTAGTTTTTCAGGATGACCACAAGAGCTAGAATTTCTCTCTAAGATAGCCTCAGAATGTACCATTTAATCATTAATTTTTCAAAGGCTTCGCACCGTGGAAGGGGGGAGACCCCCCTTCCACACCATCCCCTGCCTCGGGCGCGTTGCACCCTCGGCGCGTCGCAGGGGTCTGCTCCCTGCTACTATTTTTTTCTAGAAAAACCCCTGTAAGCCATCAAGTCCATGGATTGATTCTCAGCAAGGATGGGCCTGTAGCCTAGCCTAGTGTTTCCTGACTCTTCCAGGGGATGAGAGAGCTGGCGTGTTCAGAATGCTTTAGACAGACGGGTGTGCCACTGTGTTTCTCAACTTAGACTGTTGTGCTCCATGTTCCAGACAGCTCTGAGGAGACACCTTCAGTCAATCAATAGAAACACACACCTCTACCCACCCCATACCTGACTCACTTCCTGTAGAGACTCTCCCTCTCTAACTCTCTAGTTTTCTCTTTCTATTCTGTTTTCTGCCTCTCTCCCTCTCTTGTGATGTTGAATCTGTCCATCTGTCCTTCACCTTCTCAATGCTGACCTGTCCTGTCCTCTCTGCTTGTCTCTTCTCCTGTCCCCTCTGCTTGTGTCTCCTCCTGTCCCCTCTGCTTGTGTCTCTTCCTGTCCTCTCTGCTTGTCTCTCCTCCTGTCCTCTCTGCTTGTGTCTCCTCCTGTCCTCTCTGCTCTGCTTGTGTCTCCTCCTGTCCTCTCTGCTTGTGTCTCCTCCTGTCCTCTCTGCTTGTCTCTCCTCCTGTCCTCTCTGCTTGTGTCTCCTCCTGTCCTCTCTGCTTGTCTCTCCTCCTGTCCTCTCTGCTTGTCTCTCCTCCTGTCCTCTCTGCTTGTGTCTCCTCCTGTCCTCTCTGCTTGTCTCTCCTCCTGTCCTCTCTGCTTGTGTCTCCTCCTGTCCTCTCTGCTTGTCTCTCCTCCTGTCCTCTCTGCTTGTGTCTCCTCCTGTCCTCTCTGCTTGTCTCTCCTCCTGTCCTCTCTGCTTGTGTCTCCTCCTGTCCTCTCTGCTTGTGTCTCCTCCTGTCCTCTCTGCTTGTCTTTCCTCCTGTCCTCTCTGCTTGTGTCTCCTCCTGTCCTCTCTGCTTGTGTCTCCTCCTGTCCTCTCTGCTTGTCTCTCCTCCTGTCCTCTCTGCTTGTGTCTCCGCCTGTCCTCTCTGCTTGTGTCTCCTCCTGTCCTCTCTGCTTGTGTCTCCTCCTGTCCTCTCTGCTTGTCTCTCCTCCTGTCCTCTCTGCTTGTGTCTCCTCCTGTCCTCTCTGCTTGTGTCTCCTCCTGTCCTCTCTGCTTGTCTCTCCTCCTGTCCTCTCTGCTTGTGTCTCCGCCTGTCCTCTCTGCTTGTGTCTCCTCCTGTCCTCTCTGCTTGTGTCTCCTCCTGTCCTCTCTGCTTGTGTCTCCTCCTGTCCTCTCTGCTTGTGTCTCCTCCTGTCCTCTCTGCTTGTGTCTCCTCCTGTCCTCTCTGCTTGTGTCTCCTCCTGTCACTATACAGTTGTGCTCGGTCTACTCCCCCGCCCCCTCTTGCTCGCTCCCTCCCTCCCTCCCTCACTCAGTCTTCTCACCTCCCCTGCTGACCCCCAGCTGGCTGCAGGGGGTGAGGTGTGTGTGTGTGTGTGTGTGTGTGTGTGTGTGTGTTCCTGTTCTGCAGCCATGGCTGCTTGTTGTTTTCCCAGCCTGTCCACTGGTCTGGTGCAATCGGACACGCAATGTTTACCTCATCCTCCATCGCTCCCAGTGTCCTCTCCCTCGTCCTCTGCTTTCCCTCACTTACTCACACATCTGGACCTGGTTAACGCTGCACCACACACACACACACACACACACACACACACACACACTCATTGCATAACCTCACATGCTCTTTTCACTCCTTTTCCGTCCCCTTATTTCAATTCTGGACAGCTTTTTAGATTTGCAGCTCAAGTAGTAATGCACTCGCATATCTCTCTCTCTCTCTCTCTCTCTCTCTCTCTCTCTCTCTCTCTCTCTCTCTCTCTCTCTCTCTCTCTGTCTGTCTGTCCCTCTCTCTCTCTCGCTCTCTCTCTCTCTCTCTCTCTCTCTCTCTCTCTCTCATGCAATGCCATTCCAGCTGTTCTCCCCTCTCTAAGCCCCTCCCAATCTCAGTTGCATTCTTGGATTCCATTCATGTAAAAGCAATATGCCAAAATTGCCAATTTGCACAGCATACACTCGGGCACATCCAGACATAAATACATACACGCAAAGACATACCCACACAATCATACATACACACCAGCAAACAAAGAACTACCCACACAACCATACTACATACACACCAGCAAACAAAGAACTACCCACACAATCATACATACACGCCAGCAAACAGACATACCCACACAATCATACATACACACCAGCAAACAGACATACCCACACAATCATACATACACGCCAGCAAACAGACATACCCACACAATCATACATACACACCAGCAAACAGACATACCCACACAATCATACATACACACCAGCAAACAGACATACCCACACAATCATACATACACACCAGCAAACAAAGACACACCCACACAAGTTCTCGAAAACCCACAGCTTTCAAGTGTGCTAGGCTACTGGGAATTTTGGTCTGTGTTGTTTAAACTAGCCTGGTATAACCGAACCCAAATTCAGTTTGTGTGCAGTCTGGCCTTGGTCTGCTGGGGATCGTTTACAGTCATTGTATCCTAACGAGTGGAGACTTCTGGTTACTTACAAAAGCATTGGTCCAGCCTTTGACCAATTGTATTGAGTGCAAGCTGATATATTAGGCTTTTCCTAAATGGCAGTAAGGTGATGTCTTTGCCTTTGATGAGTAGTATCGTACATTTTTCTTGCTCTGGCTTCAATTCTTCAATGTTCACTAGCGTTGCTACTACTGTTTGGATCACTTTGTCCAGCTCTTGTCTTAGCACTGCCGCCATTTGTTAGTCGCTGATTGGTGGGTCCCTCAAAGTGGCGCATCGATTCATCTTGCCAACAGCGGAACCTTCCAGATTATAACGTCAGCAACATCTGAGCTGGGAGCAATGGGTGGGTGTAGCCACTCTGTACATGAATGTGTGTTGGAAAGGCATTGTGTCTGAGCAGCAGTCATCTGTCTCCCAACTCTGAGTGTGTGTGTGTGTGTGTGTGTGTGTGTGTGTGTTTCAGTGTTGGCTCTCCTGGTGTGATGAGAGAAGGAGGCACCCACATGTTTAATTGCAGCTAACAACGTTCTCTCTTCAAATAAAGAAAGGGTGAAAAAAGAAAAATAAATAGAGATAAATTCTTTCCAGTTGAAGAGGCCCTGGGGGGGAAAGGCAGGGAGACATACACACACACACACAAGCAGACAAACACACACACTTGAAGCTAACAGTAGCAAAGGTGTGGTGTGTGTGTGAAGTATGTTATGCCTGAGGCAGGTAAGTCAGTGTTTCCTGTTCTTTCCGAGGCCCATATTTTCCCTCCAGTACTAGCAGCAGCAGCAGCAGCAGCGATGAGTGTTTCTGAGGGATAATAAGGCTGTGGTGGTGAAATCGGCTTTTCTTTTTTTCCCCTGGAAGTTCCACGGTGAGATTCCAGAATCCAGAGGATTAAATGTTCTCTCAGAGCATTCCTCCCTGGCCTCAGCATCCTGGCTGAATGATCGCTACTGTTGAATCCTGCCTGACTCGCTTCTGCAAGTCCCACGCTCTCCAAAAGACCCCTCTGTTAAACAGTGGTGTCGGATATTTACACACTACTATCTTACGGATAAAATTAACATTTTAGTACTCAACCGAGTTGAAATGGATTCTGAGAATGGAGTACACAGCATCACAGAGGCTTCACAGAGGTCCTGTTTGACTTCACAGAGGTCCTGTTTGACTTCACAGAGGTCCTGTTTGACTCTGGTTGTGGTCGTCACATTGTCAGTTACCAAGACACTGTGTGTTCAATGGGGATGGGTATCGTTTGGGTTTTTTGTATTGGAACCGGCTCTTGGTACCCAACGGCAGTATGACATTACATTGAATTCTCAACTGTTAGTATATGGATGTAAGGGAAGTTCAAGTATTTTATTTATCAGTTGCACAGAACAACACAGTCAGACTGAGCACTGAAATAATTAAGACAAGACACCGCACAACAACCTACCATAGCATAACATACAATAACATATAACTACTCTGAACATATATTACACATAAAATAAACACATAATAAATCTTCTAAATATACTAAACATATAATACACACATAGTAACCTATGCTAACCTAATATACCTATACTTACCAGGCACACTTGATTTGTCTTTAGGTATCAGGTAGTGCAATATTACTGAACAGTAGAAAACTGTAACATGTAAAGTGGGAAGACTGTATCACTGTCCATTTAAAAGCCTGATGGCCCTTGGAAAGTAACTGCTCTCCTATCTACAGGTGCGAGACCCAATACTTCGGTAGCGCCTGCCAGAAGGCAACGGAGGGGAAAAAGAAAAGCTTGATGAATTAAACTTTTTATTTTGCTTGTGGTTGGCTTGCATACACTTTACTGCTTTTCTTACTGTCAGTTTTGGGCTATCCTCGTGTGTGTGTGTGTGTGTGTGTTTGTGTGTGTGTGTGTCTATAAAGGAGCCAAGTCTCTGTTAGCTGATCTGGTCCAGAATCCTGTGTGTGTGCTCACTGGTTGTTAGACGTGTGGCAGGTGTGTGTGTGTGTGTGTGAGTGATCACTGGTTGTTAGACGTGTGGCGTGTGTGTGTGTGTGTGTGTGTGTGTGTGTGTGTGTGTGTGTGTGTGAGTGTGTGTGTGAGTGATCACTGGTTGTTAGACGTGTGGCAGGTGTGTGTGTGTGAGTGATCACTGGTTGTTAGACGTGTGGCGTGTGTGTGTGTGTGTGTGTGAGTGATCACTGGTTGTTAGACGTGTGGCAGGTGTGTGTGTGTGTGTGTGTGAGTGATCACTGGTTGTTAGACGTGTGTGTGTGTGTGAGTGATCACTGGTTGTTAGACATGTGGCGTGTGTGTGTGTGTGTGTGTGTGTGTGTGTGTGTGTGTGTGAGTGATCACTGGTTGTTATACGTGTGGTGTGTGTGTGTGTGTGTGTGTGAGTGATCACTGGTTGTTAGACGTGTGTGTGTGTGTGTGTGTGTGTGTGTGTGTGTGATCACTGGTTGTTATACGTGTGGCAGGTGTAGATTTGGCCGGTTGTAAGGATGTGTGTATCAGAAGAGGGGGTGGGGGAGAAAGCTCGTCTGTGCTAGCTGATATCAGAGTCGGTTCAGACTCAGGCCATCGTGAGACCACACACTCTGTCCCGCACACACACACACACACACACACACACACACACACACACACACACGATAGCGGTGGTTATTTACCCTTTTCTCCTCCTTATCTTCCCCAGCACCGTTACAGCACATGGCTTGCACGGGGAGGTGGAGACAGGGGCCACACACACCTCAATCATTATACTGTGTGCGTGTGTGCGTGTGTGCGTGCGTGCGTGCGTGCGTGCGTGCGTGCGTGCGTGCGTGCAGGGTGCCTTAGCAGTGTCTTGTTGGAAGTGTGGATAGGTGGTCCCTTGTTTTTTTCGGTTGGTGAAGAGAAACAGTCTGTTGCATTCAGAGGTTCATGTTGGAATCTTGTGTGTGTATGTTTGTGTGATTGGTTTGGAGACAGAAGGTGTGTGTGTCTCTGTGTTATTGGTTTATATAGAGAGCTAGAAATGTGGCGGGAGCTGTGAGAGGCTTGGACTCCGTGTTATTGTGTGTGTGTGTGTGTGTGTGTGTGTGTGTGTGTCTATCTTTGTGTGTTTGTGCACGTGTTAGTAGGGAGGGCTCCTTTAAATTGAACACTATTTGGGTGGCTGTCATAACTGCCGTTTTGTGTCTTTGCCTGTATTTGTTCCCTTGTGATTTACACGGGTATTTGCGTGTTCAGCGTGAACTTGTGAATGTATTTCTAGATGTGTGTATGTCAGTGTGTTTTTTGTAGATGTGTGTGTGCAGATTAGGTCGTTCTTTGATTACCGTTAGAATGAGGTGATTTTCGTAGTCGGGCAAAAGCTCAGAACTCAATAGGCAGCACCCAGATGATAAAATACACCAGCCAGCATTTTGTATTGATTTATTCATGACTCACATTAGTAGGGCAGAAAGAGAATACATTTACAGTAAAACACAAGCCCCTGCTGTGTGTGTGTGTGTGTGTGTGTGTGTGTGTGTGTGTGTGTGTGTGTGTGTGTGTGTGTGTGTGTGTGTGTGTGTGTGTGTGTGTCCCGACCAAAGGCACCTCTTAAAATCGCTCACTCAGATCCTCCCTTCACGCCGTTTTTTTCCCAGCCCTTTGCATCTCTCTCTCTCTCTCTCTCTCTCTCTCTCTCTCTCTCTCTCTCTCTGGTCATGTGACTCTGTAGGGGGTGGGGGGGGGGTGCGGTGGAGGGCATCAGACATCAGACCCTTTGTTCTACAGACTCCGCCCATTCAGAGAGCACACTCATGGCTCTATCTCCCGCACTCACTCTCACACACACACACACACACACACACACACACACACACACACACACACACGCTTTTACTCTCTCAATCTCCCCTCCTCCTTTCTCTCCACTATCTTCTCTCTCTCTCTCCCTCTCTCTCTCTCTCTCCTTCATCTTTTTCTGCCTTTTTCATCTCATTCTTCCTCTGCGCTCCCCCGCTCATTGTGTGTCACCCAGTCTGACAGTAATATGGAGGCCACTGGAGGGCTTAGCTGTGTGCTAATGCTAATGTGCTCTAATCTGGATGTCTGCTGTCTGGAGGCCTCCTATGGACCTCCACCTCTGCTCTCCTCTAACCCCTAACCCTTCCCTCATATCCTTCATTTGGTTTGTCTTCTCAACCTCCACCTCTGCTCTCCTCTAACCCCTAACCCTTCCCTCATATCCTTCATTTGGTTTGTCTTCTCAACCTCCACCCATATTATGTTATGAACTACGACAGCTTTATTTCCTGTTTTTTATGTTCTTCCTGTGATGTGTTTGTGTGTGTATATCTGTGAGTCTGTGTGTGTCTGTCAGTCTATGAGTGTTTCTGTCTGTCTAGCTGTCTTTTTGTGTCTGTGTGTGTTTCTGTCTGTCTGGCTGGCTGTCTTTTTGTGTCTGTGTGTGTCTTTGTGTCTGTACATGTGTTCTGTCTCTCTACAATAGATCAGGGATGGGATGTTGATACCCACTTCAATTCATGGCATCTTCTGAGAGAGGCTGCAATAGAAGCCATCTCTACTCATCAACTCTGCCGCATGGCCATGACCCAGATCTGTGTGTGTGTGTTTCCTTGTTCGGGTTTGGGAAAGCCCCTTAAACCAGTTGCTGTAGTATCCATGATTTCATCTATTTACTGCAGTTTCTGCCTCTTAAACCAGTTGCTGTAGTATCCATGATTTCATCTATTTACTGCAGTTTCTGCCTCTTAAACCAGTTGCTGTAGTATCCATGATTTCATCTATTTACTGCAGTTCTGCCTCTGCCTCTCCCTTTCTCCTTCCTCAACCCAAAGACCCAGGGCTGACAGCGCTAGAGCCATTGGCACCTTTACCTCAGACATATTCTTGATTTAGATGTAGCTATATTACAAAGCTGTCTGTGGTGTGTGTGTGTGAGAGTGGTGTGAAAATGGTAAGCAAACGCTGCTTTGTTTACAGTTTGTATATCCGCAGTCCTAGTTCTTCAGGTTTCTCTTTCTGAATGACGAATACAGACCACCACCACTACATGCTGGAATAGAGAGTCATTTCCCCTCACGCAGTCACAGAATGTATTTGCTAGTTGGCTTTTGGCAGTAGTCTTTGCGGTTTGTTCAAGGTTCAACTTATTGGCACCGGCGACATTAGGTGGCACAACAGTCTGCCTTCACCGCCACTAGTTCTGTGGCAGTTGGGGTGTGTCCCTGGCTTAGCTAGTCCCTGCTGAGGAGGAGCATAGAGCTCTCTGGCAAACTTACAAAATGAATGTTTGTTGTTAAAACTGTTGTTTTGGTCATGAAGAGGAATGAGTGGGGATAGAGTCCCTGGTCGTACACTCTGGTTGTGTCCTGCTCTGCCCATAGTGGGAGTCAAAAGAGTAAATATTTGAGTCAAATATGTAAACATTTCCCCAAAGTTGCCTTGGCACCGACCACAGACTTAGCCATCCTACTTGGGACACAGATGCACGTGTTTCTCTCCCGGAAGTGTGTGGGGCTGGGATAAGTTGAAGTGTGTGGGGCTGGGATAAGTTGAAGTGTGTGGGGCTGGGATAAGTTGAAGTGTGTGGGGCTGGGATAAGTTGAAGTGTGTGGGGCTGGGATAAGTTGAAGTGTGTGGGGCTGGGATAAGTTGAAGTGTGTGGGGCTGGGATAAGTTGAAGAGTGTGGGGCTGGGATAAGTTGAAGTGTGTGGGGCTGGGATAAGTTGAAGAGTGTGGGGCTGGGATAAGTTGAAGTGTGTGGGGCTGGGATAAGTTGAAGAGTGTGGGGCTGGGATAAGTTGAAGTGTGTGGGGCTGGGATAAGTTGAAGTGTGTGGGGCTGGGATAAGTTGAAGAGTGTGGGGCTGGGATAAGTTGAAGTGTGTGGGGCTGGGATAAGTTGAAGTGTGTGGGGCTGGGATAAGTTGTGTTTACCTTGATGGTTGTGTAGGAGCGACAGACACACTCTCTCCCTCTTTCTCTCTCTCTCCCTCTTTCTGTCTTCACCAATTCTCACCAATACGCACCCACTCTATCTCTCTTTCTATCTCTCTGTCTGTCTTCACCAATACGCACCCACACTCTCTATCTCTCTCTCTATCTCTCTCTCTCTTATTTCTGCTTCTTTATGGATCACAGAAGAGCTGTTCTATTTGGCACTGCTGCAGTCACTTCCCACACACCAGCATTGCAATCATACTCACACACGCACACACCCACACGCACACACGCACACACACACCCACACACCCACACACACACACCCACACACACACACCCACCCACGCACACACACACTCACTGACACACGCACACACTTTCTCCCTCACCCTCTGGCTCTCAGACACATACACACAAGATTTCCACCATATACACACACATTCACATCTTCTTTCACTCTTGTTTCTCATTGCTGCCCCCGCTGGTCTCGTCTGGAAGTGCAGCAGTTGGTGCCTGAGCCCCTCCCCCATACCGACTCATGGAAACATTTTAATTGGAAAAAGGGGATGCTGGGAAAATGGGTAGAAAGCATGTTACAGGAAGAAGATTGTGTGTGCGCCCGTGTGTGTGTGCCCGTGTGTGTGTACAGGCACACACATTTGCTATTATACTCAGTTGTTTGCTTGAGTAAAGCAGAAACCACATAGTTCACACTCTGCCATAAGATTTGCTGTAAGATTTGTGTCTGCATATTATAGCCTGGAAAGATCAACAACAATAACAAGGGCCACCTGTGCGTGTGCTTGTGCGTGTGCGTGTGCGTGTGCGTGTGCGTGTGCGTGTGCGTGTGCGTGTGTGTGTGTGTGTATCTGTGGCAGCTCTGTAATGGCCTCCTTAAAGTGGCAGGTGGGGAGACTGAGAGCTGGTGAGGTTGAGCCACGTGATGGCTGACGGTGGCTGTCCATAGGAAAGAGGCTCGTCAATGGGTGCTGATTGCGTCCTCCTCGAAACATATACAGCACCACCAGGCGTAACAGTGTGTGTGTGTGTGTGTGTGTGTGTGTGTGTGTGTGTGTGCACGCTCTGTCTATGAGAGTTGTCGGAAATTCTGAAGTACCTCTTAGACTAAGTGAGTAAAAGAGGAATGCATCAATAAAGATGTGTGTTTGTTCCTGCATTCCATTAAGGTATCTGGTCCCCTCCCTCAT
>NC_137916.1:30901214-30908714 GCF_963457725.1 Sprattus sprattus | reverse complement strand
TGCGGTGGCAGAGTAGCTGACCACTGCTGTCTTGTCCAGCCGCCATCTTGGTGTGGAATAGAACCATTCTCTACACTGGTGTTGTGCAATGACTTTGTTGTGCAATGCAGAGTGAGGATGATTTTGAGGAGAGTGTGTTCAAATCAATGAGAAAGGGAGAAGGTGGGAGACTATTGGCTGACGGAGAGGGGAAAAGAGTTCCTGTGCATATTTGTGTATATTGTGTGTGTGTGTGTGTGTGTGTGTGTGTGTGTCAAGCTAATGCGTCCACACAGGCCGCTTCCTTAAGCAGTTGCTCCACAAACGCTCCTTCCTCCCAGAACTCAAGATGGCACCTTGCCCTAAACACACTGGCACCCCCAGCACTGCCCTCGCCCTCTGGGTTGTGGAGAGTAGTGATGGGGAGGGGGGGGGTACTGGTTCATGGAAGAGATGGGGGGCAGGGTGAGTGGGTGTGTGTGTGTGGGGGGCGGGCAGGCGGGCGGTGGACTTCCAATAACACTGGTGGTCTTTGTTCTGCCGTGCCAAGTGCTGTTGAGCCCTCCTCTGCCAGGCCCAACCTCAGAGTCCCCCCCCTGACCCCCACAGTGGTATGGCCCAGTACTACGGAGCGATCAAGGGTTCCCACGCCAACCAACCCGTGTGTGATGGCCTTGTCTGCTCTCTCTCTCTCTCTCTCTCTCTCTCTCTCTCTCTCTCTCTCTCTCTCTCTCGCTCTCTCTCTCTCTCCCCCTCTCTCTCTCCCCCTCTCTCCCCCTCTCTCTCTCTCTCTCTCGCTCTCTCTCTCTCTCTCTCTCTCTCTCTCCTGCAGGACCAGGACTCTGACGTCTCAGAGAGGTCCCTTTCAGACGCGGGCCTGAGGAGGGCGTGTCCTTCAGGGAAGCAAGTCAACGGGGTCATCAACAAGTAAGACTGCTCAGCTCCACACACACACACACACACACACACACATACACACACACACACTAGTAAGACTGCTCAGCTCCACACACCCACACACTCTTTCACACTCCGCTAACTCCCCTGAGCTTTCAGTTTTACACACTTGTTTTTGGATTTGTCAGAACACAGTGATGGAGGTTTTTAAAACAATAATAGTTACCTTTTATGAATTGATAAATCCTCATCGTATCTCAAGTGAGCCTCAGTTTAGTCTCCTTCTCTCAGACCCTCTTTCTAATCAACCATCTCTGTATTCCCTTTCTCTCTCTCTATCTCTCTCTTTTTCTCTCGCTCATCTTTCTCTCTCTCTCTCTCTCTATCTCTCTTTTTCTCTCTCTCTCTCTCTCTGTCTCTCTTTGTCGCTCCCCTTCTCTCTCTCTCTCTCTGTCTCTCCCTTTCTTTATCTCTCTCTCTCTCTCATCTTTCTCTCTCTCTCTCTCTCTCTCTAGTCTGAGGACGTGTTCTCCAGAGAGTGTCCCCTCAGAGGAGCTCCGTCAGCAGCAGCAGTGGGCGGTTGTGTCGTCTGTGGTCCCCTCCCCTCCTGACCACACATGTGTGGCTGCCCGCACCAGACCCCTCACCAGCTGCAAGAGACGCCGCCTCGTCAGACCCAGCACCCTTACCAACCTCAACCGCAAGGTGTGTGTGTGTGTGTGTGTGTGTTTCTGTGTGTGTGCGTGTGTTTCTGTGTCTGTGTGTGTGCGTGTGTTTCTGTGTCTGTGTGTGTGCCCACGCATTGGAGGTTTATGTGTGGAGGTATAACAAAAGAAGTTAATGATGTGTGCCCTGCAGTTTGGTCCTGTTTTGTGTGTTGCTTCATTTGTTTATCTAGTGTTGAAAGATGAGTGTGTGCACAATTCCCTTGGCTTATTAACTCGTCAGACCAGACGTTTCAAACTGAAACTGAATATTGTGTGAAAGCATTTTCAAACCCGAAGAGCATTTGAATCTAAATGAGTTGGTTCTGGATATCCTGAACGATGGTTATCCAGCTTATCCCCCCAGCCTCTCTGGTTTTGGGTCTGATGCCGGGAGTATTACTGGGCTTTGGGTCAGGACTCATAATCGTGTGCGTGTTTCAACATTGAGTCATCCTGCGTGCTCATTAAAGAACCTGACCGTATCGGACCGGGCCCGGTGCCCAGCCCTCTGTTCCGAGCTCAGCTCGAGTGTCTCCTCGCTCGGCTCCCGCGGTGCCTGACGTCCACGCCCAGCTGTTCTGGGATCAGCTGCTGTAACCCGAGCCGGTTCTGTGTCACGGTCGTGCTGGGCCAAGCCGCTTCTCACAGCCCTGGAGCCTATCACAGCAGCTCGCCCTCGCTGTGAACTACGTTTCCCAACGCCCCTCTGACCTAGAGTAGAACAACAAGCCGTCTGCTCATCTAGTGAACCACATTACCCAGGATAATGTGAGGGACGTATAATGTTAAATGATTGACACCTTCACCCTTTTGATTCCAACAAAAGACCTAAAGTATGTGGACTACATTTCCCAGGATCCCATGCTGTGTGCCCAATTTTCTGATTCCCACAGTCAAATATTCTTCTACTCCACCTCAGGCAGTAAACTGCTTGAACTACATTTCCCAGGATGCTGTGCCATCCATGCCATGCAGTGGGAGCTCAATATTTGGCTCTTAACAGCTTCCCTCACATGCTATCAGTCATGAAATGGCAGCTTACTAACACAGGAAGAGTGCCTTGATGGATGTGAGCATTTGGTGATGAATGTGTCGGTTATTTATTGATTTATTGATTGATTCTTTGAGTTGATCCCCTACACGTCTACAGCCTTGATTCCTGACAGGTGCATAGAGACTATATTCAGTGGAAAACAAAATGTCAAACCGACCAAACTGAAAGGAATTCTGTACAGCAGACTCAATGTGTGCCGATGGATGAATGGTCCTTTGAAAGCGTCTCTTAATGCAGTCACACAAAGGCCAATAGCCCCCGCGCCCAGACCTTCACACACACACACACACACACACACACACACACACACACACACACACACACACACACACACACACACACACACACATATGCCGTGCCCAGAGCTCCATCTACGTCAGCGCCTCTGCTCACTGGCGGGCATTCACAGCACATGGGAGCGTGTGGGCGAGCCGGTGCCAGCTCAGAGATGCCCGCACATGTAGCCGCAGACACAGGACTCATAACTGAGGCAGCAGAGACACATGGGCTCATAACTGAGGCAGCAGAGACACATGGGCTCATAACTGAGGCAGCAGAGACACATGGGCTCATAACTGAGGCAGCAGAGACACATGGGCTCATAGCTGAGGCAGCAGAGACACATGGGCTCATAGCTGAGGCAGCAGAGACACATGGGCTCATAACTGAGGCAGCAGAGACACATGGGCTCATAACTGAGGCAGCAGAGACACATGGGCTCATAGCTGAGGCAGCAGAGACACATGGGCTCATAACTGAGGCAGCAGAGACACATGGGCTCATAACTGAGGCAGCAGAGACACATGGGCTCATAGCTGAGGCAGCAGAGACACATGGGCTCATAGCTGAGGCAGCAGAGACACATGGGCTCATAACTGAGGCAGCAGAGACACATGGGCTCATAACTGAGGCAGCAGAGACACATGGGCTCATAGCTGAGGCAGCAGAGACACATGGGCTCATAACTGAGGCAGCAGAGACACATGGGCTCATAACTGAGGCAGCAGAGACACATGGGCTCATAACTGAGGCAGCAGAGAGAACTCTGGAGGCGGTGGGCGTCCAGCTCTCGTCCTCTTTGAGTCTCTTGTCTTTAAAGGCTGGCTGGGTCACTCTCGTCCTCTGTGAGTCTCTTGTCTTTAAAGGCTGGCTGGGTCACTCTCGTCCTCTTTGAGTCTCTTGTCTTTAAAGGCTGGCTGGGTCACTCTCGTCCTCTTTGAGTCTCTTGTCTTTAAAGGCTGGCTGGGTCACTCTCGTCCTCTTTGAGTCTCTTGTCTTTAAAGGCTGGCTGGGTCACTCTCGTCACTCTGGTCATGCTTCTCTGGGGGTGGGGGCTGATGGGAAATGAGAAATGAGAAACGAGCCCAGCTGCCATGGAAGCAGACGAAGAGTGAGGGGGGGATCAGTGAATGTAGGTCAGTCTGTGGCTCAGTTGGGGGAGGGGCGTGTGTGTGTGTGTGTGTGTGTGTGTGTGCGTGTGCGTGTGCGTGCGCGTGCGCGTGCGCGTGTGCGTGCGCGTGAATTTGCATGTCCCTGACCTGAGAGTGTAGCATATCGGCAGGAGTGTGTTGGGTGTTTTGATTATAACGCTTTATAACAAGGTGTGTTGTTAAACCATTTCCAAGCTATTGCCAAATGGTACATGACGGCATTAGCATTTCAAATGCTTTTGTAGTCATATGAGGCAGAAGGGAAAATCACCACGACTGACTTTGGTGCCTTGTGTTTAAGAGGGACAAACTTTGATTTCCCCTGGCTCTGTTTGTCTGAATGAGAACATGTCCCCTTGGGTTCAATAGTGTGTGTTTGTCTGAATGAGAGCATGTTCTCTCGCTGTTAAAGAGTGTGTGTTTATGAGAGCAGCAGTCACTGATGCATTCAGACACTCATCAGTGCTCTTTGTTATCTTGAGAAAGAGATTCTGATTATATTGTCTTCCATCTTCCCTTCTCAGTCTGTGCGTGAGTGTCTGAGTTCTTGTTTTAGTGAGTATTTTGGTCCAGGAGAAATCCCACCAGTACAGGGGTGTGTGTGTGTGTGTGTGTGTGTGTGTGTGCGGCAGAGTGTGTCAGAGCGTGTGTATGTGAAAGTACTCCCCGCAGTCTTGTGTGTGTGATCTCTGCTGCTGTGTGTGTTGTCTCTTAACTGTGTGTGTCGCTGCAGCTGTGAGGTGAACCCTCAGAGTGTGTGTGTGTTGTCTCTAAACTGTGTGTGTCTCCTGCAGGTCCAGCGTGCGGGTGTGTGTCTCTGCAGCTGTGGGGTGAACCCTCAGTGTGTGACGTGTGTGTGCCGCTCTGCTCCGCCGCTGGAGCCCAGCTATGATCGCCTCCTACTGGAGCGGCTGTCTCACTACGACCCCAGCGTCCACCCCATCCTGTCCTTCCCAGACGGTGAGACATACATACACACACACACACACACACACACACACACACACACACACACACACACAGCTGTCTCACTACGACCCCAGCGTCCACCCCATCCTGTCCTTCTCAGACGGTGAGATACACACACACACACACACACACACACACACACACACACACACACACACACACACACACACACAGCTGTCTCAGTACGACCCCAGCGTCCACCCCATTCTGTCCTTCTCAGACGGTGAGATACACACACACACACACACACACACACACACACAAGCACTCATGCTCTGATGGACCCAAACATATGTAGAAATCTTCTCATCTCCAAGAAACATTCGTAGAAATCTGTTAAAGCACACACATCAATCTACTGAAGCCCAAACCCTCACACACGGATCAGGTACATCTACATATAACAGTCTAGTGACACACAAGGACTTGCACTTTTATAGTATGTACTTAGGAGGCTGCACACACACACACACACACCGTGGAGCCTTCTATAGTATGTACTTAGGAGGCTGCACACACACACACCGTGGAGCCTCAGTGGAATGTTCCCTCTATGGTGTGATGGTTGTGTAAGCACGGGCCCTCAGAGCCCTCGGAGCCCTCGGAGCCAGCATTCTGAGCACGGGCCCTCGGAGCCCTCGGAGCCAGCATTCTGAGCACGGGCCCTCGGAGCCAGCATTCCAGACCTGACTGGCCCTCAGGTTTGCCTTTTTGGAGTCAAACCAAGAGGTGTCCCAAGCTGCCTCAGATGGAGCTCTTGATGTACACACACCACTGAGGGGCAACACCTTGGTCAGATCCTGCAAAGTGTGAGTGTGTGAGTGTGTGAGTGTGTGAGTGTGTGTGTGTGTGTGTGTGTGTGTGTGTGTGTGTGTGTGTGTGTGTGTGTGTGTGTGTGTGTGTGTGTGTGTGTGTGCCTTACATCACAGGGCAGCCTCATGAGTCACAGGAGCTCATCATGAGGCGAGGGCAGGATCAGGATGAGGTGGACGTGTCCCAACCACATGAATACATACATACCTGCAGTGCCTATTGACCTGTTCAGACCACCACACCCTGCCAGTGTAATGACACACACTCTCACATGTCTGCAGGCAGCACAACACCCTGACATGTCAGATAGAGTTACCAGGATGGCAAAGTCCTGTTTGGTGGACAGAGAAGCCATTTCAAACCAACACACACATACTTTCTGTTTTTTTTTTTTTGGTCTCTCACTCTCTCGCTCTCCTCTCACACACACAGACACACAGACACACAGACACACAGACACACAGACACACAGACACACAGACACACAGACACACAGACACACAGACACACAGACACACAGACACACAGACACACACAGACACACACAGACACACACAGACACACACAGACACACACAGACACACACAGACACACACAGACACACACAGACACACACAGACACACACAGACACACACAGACACACAAAGAAACCCAACAACAGTCCCAGTGACTGTTCTGCTTTTCTCACACACACCCTGCAGTGGGTCCATGAGTGCTGGGCCTCAACAATGAGCCGTAGTCCTACCCCGTCAGGATGTCAGGAAGCATAGAACCCCGTCAGGAAGACAGGAAGCATAGAACCCCGTCAGGAAGACAGGAATCATAGAACCCCGTCAGGAAGCATAGAACCCCGTCAGGAAGACAGGAAGCATAGAACCCCGTCAGGAAGACAGGAATCATAGAACCCCGTCAGGAAGACAGGAAGCATAGAACCCCGTCAGGAAGACAGGAATCATAGAACCCCGTCAGGATGAGAGGAAGCATAGAACCCCGTCAGGATGACAGGAAGCATAGAACCCCGTCAGGATGAGAGGAAGCATAGAACCCCGTCAGGATGACAGGAAGCATAGAACCCCGTCAGGATGAGAGGAAGCATAGAACCCCGTCAGGATGACAGGAAGCATAGAACCCCGTCAGGATGAGAGGAAGCATAGAACCCCATCAGGAAGCATAGAACCCCGTCAGGATGACAGGAAGCATAGAACCCTGTCAGGAAGACAGGAAGCATAGAACCCCGTCAGGAAGACAGGAAGCATAGAACCCCGTCAGGATGACAGGAAGCATAGAACACCAGAATGAAGAAAGCGTGAGGAACAAAGGGAAGGAGAGACAAACAGCAGGTTTGCTCCTCCTGGTGGTAGTGAGAGGGAACTGCACTGCAACCCTAGCAGCATGGTAGAGGGCTCTTTGGTGATGTGGAGAGCAGAGCAGCAGTGGGCAGAGACAGATGGTGTGTGTGTGAGGGTTATTGAGGCCTGGTACATGTTAACTGATGCCTCTGAGGTGTGTGTGAGGGAGATTATGAGTCCCTGTCTCATGAGCCAGGTGGCAGTGTATTCAGGTGACTCTTCTTTTATTTAGCACAAATGTGTTCCTAATACTAAAATTACTAATAGTTGCCTTCCTCTGCATCCCTTTCTCTTTTTCCTT
>NC_137916.1:30888714-30896214 GCF_963457725.1 Sprattus sprattus | reverse complement strand
ACACCACAGCCTCACACACTGATAACCAGAGCAGCCTCACACACTGATAACCAGAGCAGCCTCACACACTGATAACCAGAGCAGCCTCACACACTGATAACCAGAGCAGCCTCACCTAACACACCACAAAATGGCCACCTCAACCTCACACACTGAAAGCAAGGGTGGCCGAACCTAAGACATGTCAGCCTCCGTCAACCTCACACTCCAAGGCTCACACAGCAGAACAGGAGCCAGCCAAGTGTTGGCACCTCAGCCAATCATATCGCAGACAGCGGTGCTCCAATTGAACACAACCCACGTAGAGACACTCCTCCTTCACACACCTCAGTCGGGTCGAGTCTTCACACACACCTCAGTGGGGTCGAGTCTTCACACACACCTCAGTCGAGTCTACACACACCTCAGTCGGGTCGAGTCTTCATACACACCTCAGATCCAGGCGGGGGTGAGGGGGGGGGGGTGGTGTCTGGAGACGAGCATGGGCTCATTTAGACTAAGTGTCATTTTGCTGGGAAAGATTGGTGTGAAACACTCCTAAACATTTTTCCATTTCTTCTCTCTCCATGCCTCCATCTTTCCTTCAGCTCCTATAGGTCGTCAGACGGGCGCACCACTCCCCTCCTGGGCGGCACGCACCCCTCCACACCCCAGCCCTCGTCCCCCGACATGACACACTTCCACCTGCTGGAGGACTCGTGCGGGGCGCCCTCCCCCTCCCCCTACAGCCCCCCCAGCCCCGACATGATGCTGCCGCACACACACACACACACACACCGCCTGCTCTCCAGCGACGACACGCGCTGCTCCACGCCAGACGAAGAGATGGTAGGCTCACACACACACACACACACACACACACACACACACACACAGTCATGTATACAAGCTACAACACACATTAATGTGCACATACACACATATTTACTTATAAAACACACGCCCACATACACACACACCCACGCTCACACTGGTACATACCTTTCTCACAAACACACCGTTAGATTGAGGCTTTGGTTTATTTGACCTCCTCATGCCCATCCTCATTAATATTAGAGAAGCAAACAGGCTAGACACCTTTAAAAAGCAGCTTAAAACCTTTCTTTATACCAAAGCATTTTATTAATTTTATCTGGCACTATTTATTTCTCTGTAACTTGCACTATTTTTACTATTTCTCTTTTAAACTGTTATCATGATGTTAGTAAGCCTATCAGAACACCAGGTTCTGATACGATGTTGATCATTTTGTATTTATCTTTTACTCCATGTACTGCTCCTGCTGCTTGCTTTTATTGATTTTATGTAAAGCACTTTGAATTGCAAATCTTGTACGAAATGTGCTATATAAATAAAGTCTTACTTACTTACTTACTTACATCCTGAACGAGATACTCATCTGCGGTCTGGTATTCCCACTCCAGGTGGTCCAGCCGGTGCAGCCCTGGGACCTCCGGGACTTCCCTCTGGAGTCGGACCTGCCGCGCGAGACGGACGAGTCCCAGGAGAGCGCCGCGGAGGAGCAGCCGTACCGCACCATGCGTCGCATCTCCGGCAGCAAGACACGCTCCGAGTCCGACGCCGGACCCCCCTCCCCCCCCGCCCCCCGACGAGAGCCTCAGCAGACACAGGACCCCCGCCCACACCCCCACCTGCCCCCCCAAACCCAGCCACCGCTGAACCCCTGTTCCCTCCCAGAGACTCTCACGCTCAGCAACCACAACGACGAATGAAAAGTCCTGTTGTTTGATATTCAAACATCAGTCCAAAAAAAATTCACAGTTTTTAGTGAATGATAATATGCGAAAAATGTTAGAGATCTGTTAAAAAATATTTTGTTTTGCTTTTTACTTTTCTTTTTGTGGTCACTGGAATAATAAAAGTACAAATATATGTTTGGTAGCAGGAAACAAAAGTACAAAAAGACAGATTAGATAGATGGCTTTAACCATGGCGTATGGGGCGGGGCGGGGCTTGCAGGACGTGTCCTGATTGGCTGAAGCACTCTTTGGGGCTCTTGCGTGTCGACTTCTCCTTCTCCTCAAACCAATGTGAAGTGGGGTGACCCAAAAGACACTTCTGAAAATGAATGGCAACTTCCCCCACTTCCCCACCCAACCCCAGCTCACACTTACTGCTAGAGCACTTTGGGTCTAGACCCTCTCTCACATTCCCCTCTGTCACGTAACTTCATTACGCTCATCCAGATCATGGGCTTTAGACAGGACTAAAGGACAAAAAGGAATAAATAAAAATGAAATAAGTAAACAAATAAAAACCTAGAACACCAGAGGACTTGTGTTTTTCGCTCAATTTCATGAAGCACTCTTAAATCGTTTGTTTAGTTCTTTTTTCCACCTCTTACCGACTCTTGTCAATCATTAGTGAAGGACGGCACACAGCGTGCGATGGATTGAGTCTCTCGCCCGTTCGGTCATTGCCGTGACATGACTGAGATGAGAGCTATGCCACCGAGCTCATCTTATCCCGTCCCTTCTCGGTGCACAAAGGTTTCATTTCTCTGTCGACTCTTAGTGATGGATATCCGTGTCTTTCATGCTGTGGAACTCCTAATACAGCCCCATAATCTTGTTCTCACTCTAGCACTTGATACTTAATTCCAGGAACAGAATAATTGGCTTTCCGAAACGGTATGTATGGTTAAATAAAGTTACAATTTCGAGCATTATGAATGCACACTAGTTGACCAAAACAAAGTAATCGTGGAAAAAGTACTTAAAACACTGAATTATGGTAATTATGCCCTCGTTATTGCAATTTGTGATGAGGAGCTTGTGGTCATATTTGACAAGAGATCTCTGTAGATACTGTATGTGTCAGGCCAAACGTCTGTAAACACAAAGCCTTCGATTTGTATGAACAAATTACGAACCAAAAATCCCCACCGTAGACAACTGAATACCTGTACTGTTTGGTCCTTGGCGTCAGAATCACCCCACTCTCCGTTGAACTGTGGTTTGGGAATAGAATGTCTGTGGGTGATCTATAATGTCTCTGTGTTTTACCTGTCGCAGTTCCTCGACGTCCCCACTATTCCCCCATTCAGGAAAAACACATAGTGGTTCATCTGTAGTCTTTTGTTGTCCTATGAGTGAGACCTCGTTCCTACGTTTCTGGGTGGTGTGTGTGTGTGGTTCAAAGACCCTCCCTCTCCCCGCCCTGCGGCCCATGGGCCGAACATGACGGTCTGTAGTGCGCCTGATTGTATGTGCCAAGTTCGTATACACGCTTGCGGTCACTGCCCCAAAGCCTCGCTCAACTCTTTAGTTTTAGTTTCATATCATTGGACAGTTATCTGTGGCTCGTTCACGTGAATATTACAAACGAATGTATCAATATTCAATAGAGGACCGTTACTTCACGTTAAGTTTGTTTTCCCTCGCAGAACTCTCGTGTCTGCAACCCTTTCGTCCCGTTATGGCCATGTACCTGTGTGTGGATTGAGAGTCCGGGAGATGCTCGTTGAGTCCCGTTATGGCCATGTACCTGTGTGCGGATTGAGAGTCCGGGAGATGCTCGTTGAGTCCCGTTATGGCCATGTACCTGTGTGCGGATTGAGAGAGTCCGGGAGATGCTCGTTGAGTCTCGAGCTAGGTGGAATCTCGGGAGCAGCAGACGGCAAAAATCCCGAGGGACGTTTCGTTGTCTGTCCGGGTGGTGTGTGTGTGTGTACAAGCTCCGACTACCATAGCGTTTTTATGTGCCCCATACCCCAAGTTCGTCATTATAATCAATTACGCTTTTCTGTCCCTGCTGGCTGGGAATCCTGAATCCCGCTTGGCAGGTGTGACGTACAATAGGATTTGACTTAGCGTTGAAAAGCCAATATTGTATTGTGTGGGTTATTTTCATACTTTGAATTTCCAACGTGGTGAATGGGGATGGGTGAGTCTGGTTTATCCTTTAGCATGTAATAGTTTGTACAAAAAGAGTATATTTTGTAAATACCTTGTTTGATTCTTTACTGTGTTTGATGTTCAGGCTGTAGCTGTCCTGATTGTATAGGGAGAAGACACAAATATTTAACACTTTTTCTTTATGCAGAGGCTAAAACATGTTTATGAATAATTGGCGAATCTGACGGGCAGGCAGCGTTTGTGCTTCTCAAATTAAAGTGAATTATATTGTAACAACAGTGTGGTGTTTTTCTTCTATTAACAATGTATCTTAAATAGTGAACCATGGTAAAGTGTTGTTTGCTTACCCCACTGTCTTTAGACTTCACTCGGGAGATGTATCCTGGAAGTGACTCATGTTTTTGCTTTACAAATGAAGACAAGAGGACCGTGGCTGTTGAATACCGACTTTTTATTTTCAAATTCACGTTTACAGCAACAAGTATCAGTGTAAACCAATTGATAATAATAAAACGCACAGTACGATAAAGACAATCACGACTGTCAAGCTAGAAGGTAGGCTATAACTGCAATGATAAAGGCAGAAACAAGGGACGCGGGGGAAAATGACCACACTTGGACACAGTAGGAGTTTGCGCACATACTGTCAGGAAAAGTCACTTAGCCTGGAATAAAGCAACCAGCTCTCCATATCTCATCTCTTAAACCTGGTATCAAGAGATCTTTTAAGTGTATGCCACGCATTGCCTCAATTTGAGAGTACAGTTCTGGAAGGGTATTCAATCATATCGATAATTGTTCCTATTTTGGATTATTTAAATCCAGCGGTGGCCGCACTCCAAACCCATGAGCGCAATGTTTAGCGGAGACTACAGCTTGTACTGAAAGGGCAGTTGGAGAATAGCGCTTAGTTGCGCACGGAAGGGTGACTGAACAACTAAACACTCACTCTGACAGGGTATGGGTAAATGGTAGTTCTTCAGAAGGCCTATACACTCTGACAGGGTATGGGTAAATGGTAGTTCTTCAGGAGGCCTACACACTCTGACAGGGTATGGGTAAATGGTAGTTCTTCAGGAGGCTTATACACAAGAACAGGCGACTTCTGACTAATAAGTTGCACTCTATGAAGCCTCGCGTATTTGTGTATTTTCACACTCAGTTCAGACGCTCTTTTTGCGGTTCAGAAGTGAATCAAACCCATCTCAAACGTGTACCAGTGTGTGAGAAAAACAGTGTACAGACTATAGGTGCGTTCAGGATTTTTTTTTAAGGAAAAGAAGCCTAACTACAAAATAAATAATAGGAAGATTTGCCAACAATCGATGCAATCTTTTCTTGAATAGCAGTTACATGTCACATCCACAGACTACTAAGAGGGAAAGTGCGCAAAACAAGCTTAGATTCGCGTTAGGTGTTTCGATTTTTTTCATGTGTATTCAGTTCATGAAATGAAGTTGGGAAATGTGTCTAGAAAGGTGTGTTACAGGAGGGTCCTGACGTTGGTCATTCTTCTAAAATATCATTGACGTCATGCTGGGAGAAGCTGTGTGGATACTGACAGAGTTAAAGCAGTGTAAATGACTGTCATGCCAAAAAAGATATCTTTCAATTATTATTTTTTTTTTTTTTTACTAAAACACCTCAATGTCTCAGTCATCCCGAATTGTGACAGCTTTTTCATTCAGCTGTTTCATTCAAGTCTTATTAACGCACACGTGTATATTTACATTGGTTTAATGAGCAATTAAGAAGTAATGTCGATGGCATAGCAACGGCGGGAGGCACTTTTTATACCATACATTGCTTTTGAGACAAACGCCTCGCATACAGGTGCCAACACTACGGGTGCCCACATGAGACAAACGCCTCGCATACAGGTGCCAACACTACGGGTGCCCACATGTCTCAGTTAATGTCCTTTGGGTAAAAGCGTGAGCTGCAGGGAATACTTGAAGGCGTTACTCATTCTAAATCCCAATTACTTTGTCATTGCGATGCTAAGGTGGCAAGCCGAACAAGCTCAATGTGTATTCTCTTTAAACAGGTTATTCTGCAGGATAGTCAAAGCATAGATGAAACTCGTGTTTATTTTATTCATAATTGACTGACCGTGTGTCACTAATTAACCAACTCAAGTGGCAGCAATTGTATGTGTTAAACAGCCATACAAAGCTGCTCCCTTTAAGACCCAAAGATGCATTTTCTGAAGCATACTTTGGAAAACAATGTACACTACTTAAAAATATTTTTTTGCACTCTAAATTTCTAAAGACCAGCGAACTTGCTAGCAATTTTTACTGGGCAAGCGCCTGTCACGCCATGTGAACATTACTTGGACAGTTCTCCACGATCTTTCAATAAATATCCCTTTTTGTTACAACTTGGAAAACCGAAAACGTTATTTTAATATTATACAGATTTTCAGGCCTTTAAAAAGGAATGCTGTCAAACTTCACTAACCCATCTCGACCGTTTCTTCTTGGTGTGTGCGTGTGTTGTCATATGTTGATGGACCAAAGATGAGATTTGGCACTTGACCCTGTATTTAAAACTGAGAAAACAAATCAATCTTTTCGCCCTCTTTTCATGTAGCCTAATGACAGCTAACCTCCAGGAACCACAATAAACGTCAACAGATCTCCAAATCTGGACTGGTTGTCAGTTCGAAAAAAAAAAAAAAAAAAAACTTTGTCATTTGGTAAGCGGCTTATTTTTTTTTTTTAACAAATCGAAAACCCCGCTGTGATCTGTCCAGTCGACATTAAAAGTGGAAACATGACATTATTAAGCTACTAAAACATTCACAATAAGGCAACGAATATAAACAGTAGTGGAAGAGACGCGTTTTTTTTTTAATCGAGGGTTGCTAGGTTTTTATCATTTGTACTCACAAGGACAGTTTTAATAATGACACTTCGTTTAAAAAAAAAGTCGGCCTATCAGTCATTTCCCAGAAAACGAATTCTTATCATAACGGACTGATCTCACAGACAGACTGCCCTGTTTAGGGAGTATTTTACTTTTGCAGGACGGGAGGGGAGATGATGTAGTTGCATTATCTCTATATTTTTCTTCTCCGTCGCATCCGCTCTGTATGAAGAAGAAGATCACAGGCCTTGTTTGGCCAGGGAGGCGGACACCTGCTCCGCGAGAGTGGACAGCTGCGGGTCGGTCATGTTGATGCTGCCGGAGGAGGAGACGTTGCTAAGGCGACGGGGTGAGCCGTCCATGGAGAGGTCAGCCGACTTGCATACAATGTCCGCTCCATGGTCGGTTCGTGCTTTCGCCGAATCCCGGAAGCTCAGTTTGTGGGACTCAATCTGCAGCGGGAGAAGGGAGAATTAGCTTTAGTGCAAAGTTGTAAGATTGTAGTAAACGTCTATTCTTAGACAAAAGGTCCTAAATTAAAATCGTTTTTTCTTAAACTAAATTCTACAGGTATAGCAAAACTTATATTTACAAAGACATGTTCTGAGTTCTTGATTGCAATAGCAGCAATGGCATAGGATAAAGGGTCCAAAGAATTGAAAAGATAATATTCTGACCAGCACTTACTCTGATCTTATTGGCACCTGGCTTGCACGGTATATCACGTCTTAGTCTAAAACATGCAACGCCC
>NC_137916.1:30871214-30881214 GCF_963457725.1 Sprattus sprattus | reverse complement strand
GTGTGTATTGTTTCAGAGCTAGAGATGCTTGAGATTATACTGGGCTCCCTGCATGATGCTCTCATCGTTACATGTGTTTGGAAGCAGGGAAGAGGGTTTTGGAGCAGGGAAGAGGGTTTTGGAGCAGGGAAGAGGGTTTTGGAGCAGGGAAGAGGGTTGTGAGAAGGATGACGACGGCATGAAAAGCAGGATTCATGTCTCTGAGTAATCCTTCAAAACATCTGCTAGCATCACTGCACAAAAAGCAAGATTATCAGGCCCGTACACGCTGTGATACAGCCGCGAATTATCAGCATTCCTGGTCAATCGCGGACATTCCCCTGAAATATCCATGCAATTAAGAGATTAAGACCAACCCTTTGGTACGGTTCAAGACACAGGACTAACACTGGGTGCATGAAGGAACTGTATACTACCACTGAAGATGATAGGAAGAAGGATATGGCATGAACTTCTGTGAGTAACAGTGGGTTTGAGGTTATAGAGTGAGCCTAGAAATGAATCTAGTTCTGATTGCAAGCTGTTTATTTGGTGCCACTGTCATACCACTGTTCAAAAGTATGAAATGCCATTTGAATGTCTTCTTCATATATCACTCCTGGTGGCACAGACATCTCAGAGAATGCCTTGCTCCCTGCCCATGCATAGCCCCATTCAACTGCTCTAAAATGGCTTCCTCCCTCAGTGCCCTATCCTTCATCGCCAGTGATGGTGAACAGCTGGATGGGCTGACACAACATGGCAGCCATTTTGGATGTTCAACCTTCACGTGTCCAGTGTAGATCAGCGGCCATGAACACAGGGAACCAGGAAAGAAGGCTATTTCAGAGGATTATGATTGGTCTTGAGTCTGCCAGCTGATCAGAGCTAACTAACCCAGTCATCACCAGGGCTCTACAGCTGTTCATCCAGTGTTCTGCAGTAGGAATGTCTAGATTTTAAAGCCTTAAGAGTTGCTGTAATCTCTCAGTCTTGAGGCCAATCTAGGCTCAGACGTTACCCCAGGCAGGATGGTCGACTCCTAAATGGCCTTTCCAAGAAATGTTGCTGTTTCGATCTGACGTACACTACTCTACTAATTACTCTGCACTGTCTGTTAGCTGCTGCTGAGGTGATGGTGCAAAGCTAATACATCATGGGGAGACGTGGCTTCTACTTCTAATCATGACTCACAAAACAGACTTAGCCCAATTGAAGTATTTTCATTATACTCAGTTTAAAAAAAAATGTCAGCTTTTAGAAATGTGAAATGTCATGCTCAACCTAAGCCCTTAAAGCTTCAAACAGTAATTGGACAACGGCAGAAAGAAAAGTCTTCTGATTGGCAGATGGCAACGAGAGGAAGTCTTAAAGAAATGTCTTCTGATTGGCAGATGGCAATGAGAGGAAGTCTTTGCTTCACAGGGCACTCTACTACTGTCCAATCGTAAATGTGCTTCCTCCAGGGTTGGGAAGGTCAAAGCCTTAATGGTGCACTGGCGAGGTGTGTGTGTGTGTGTGTGTGTGTGTGTGTGTGTGTGTGTGTGTGTGTGTGTGCGTGTGTGTGCGTGTGTGTGTGTGTGTGTGTGTGTGTGTGTGTGTGTGTGTGTGTGGATAATGGAGCACTGGCGAGGAACCCCCCACTGAAATCCAATGAGATGGGTTAAGACATTGGAAGAAGAGGGGGATGGAGAGAGAGGATGAGGAGAAGAAGACTTTGGCTTGAGGGGGGTGAAGAAGAGGGTCAGCGAATCACCAGCCACAGCCTGGGAGTCTACTCACTACCATTGATCAGTCTGCAGGGAGGTTCTCGGATCTAATTTGATTGATTGTGGCTAACCGTTATTGATTTATTTGTCTGCATGGGGCAACACCAAAATCAGTCGATCGGTAGTAAACTGAGCAGCACTCTCTTTAAAAGCTTTAAAACATCTGAATTATTTTACAAGGAAACTTTAAACCCCAGGGTTCATGTCACAGCTGTGGCCAGACCTTTATCTCAAAACAAACCATGAGCCATATGTTCCTAAGTTCGGATTTAAAATACAGTGTACAACTGTCCCACAGCAACATTTCAACTACTAATAAGTTTGAAATGCCTAATGAGATTGATGAGATTGAATGCCGATAATAACCTTTTCCTCATAACATTGTCAGAGTAACTGAAGAGCAAATCTCCTGAGGGAAGTGCCTTTGATTGAAGGAAGGAGGTTTTCTTAAGGTTTTATTTTTTTAAGATTTCCTGTAAGGTTATAATATAGTCTCATAGAAACCCTGGGAGACTGTGAGGTTATAATATAGTCTCATAGAAACCCTGGGAGACTGTGCTGATAGTATTTTAGTCTAGAAGACTCATCGCATCTTCTAAGCACAATTTCATCAGTGGTGATATATATTATTCTCCAAGACTGGCACAAACTGCCAGTGATGGTAATGCCATCGACGGTTATTGGAAAGGGAGGAAAGCATATCCTCTTAACCATTACGGCTATCCCTTCATTTCCAAGTAAATTAAATATTTAAGAATCAGTCCAACCTTGCTCATCTCAGGTTGAACTAATGAGCTATGGCGCCCGGCCTGGCTGCACTGGCCTTGAGCTGGTCTGTGAAGGCAGGAGAACGATCCAGGAAGCCCTATCAGGTCGGCCAGTGTCTTTGCCTGCTCATCCAATAGGAAGCCCTATCAGGTGTCTTTGCCTGCTCATCCAATAGGAAGCTCTATCAGGTCTGTGTCTTTACCTGCTCATCCAATAGGAGAAGCTATCAGGTCTGTGTCTTTGCCTGCTCATCCAATAGGAAGCTCTATCAGGTCGCCCTGTGTCTTTGCCTGCTCATCCAATAGGAAGCTCTATCAGGTCTGTGTCTTTGCCTGCTCATCCAATAGGAAGCGCTATCAGGTCGCCCTGTGTCTTTGCCTGCTCATCCAATAGGAAGCTCTATCAGGTCTGTGTCTTTGCCTGCTCATCCAATAGGAAGCTCTATCAGGTGTCTTTGCCTGCTCATCCAATAGGAAGCGCTATCAGGGCGTCCTGTGTCTTTGCCTGCTTATCCAATAGGAGAAGCTATCAGGTCGCCCTGTGTCTTTGCCTGCTCATCCAATAGGAAGCTCTATCAGGGCTGTGTCTTTGCCTGCTCATCCAATAGGAAGCTCTATCAGGTGTCTTTGCCTGCTCATCCAATAGGAAGCTCTATCAGGTCGCCCTGTGTCTTTGCCTGCTCATCCAATAGGAAGCTCTATCAGGTCTGTGTCTTTGCCTGCTCATCCAATAGGAAGCTCTATCAGGGCTGTGTCTTTGCCTGCTCATCCAATAGGAAGCTCTATCAGGTGTCTTTGCCTGCTCATCCAATAGGAAGCTCTATCAGGTCGCCCTGTGTCTTTGCCTGCTCATCCAATAGGAAGCTCTATCAGGTCTGTGTCTTTGCCTGCTCATCCAATAGGAAGCGCTATAAGGTCCTGTGTCTTTGCCTGCTCATCCAATAGGAAGCTCTATCAGGTCTGTGTCTTTGCCTGCTCATCCAATATGAAGCGCTATAAGGTCCTGTGTCTTTGCCTGCTTATCCAATCTTCTGAATATTTTGCAGAGTAATAGCTAGGCTAGTGTTAATCTTTGGGTATTGCCTATCACCATGGACATTTGCCTGTGAAATTCCTTTGGCTAATGCTAATATAACACTGTGACTATTTCACTCTGAAACTAGCTTGACTTATGCTTATCTAACACTGAAAACCGAGTTAAAGTAACAGTATGCAACAATTGAACTTCAGGATTAGGGTTAGGATAAGCAGTTTTACCTTAAAATAACAGCTTGAAAAAAATTGGGACGCTACAATGACTTTTAATACGGAGAATCGCCTTCGTGCTATTGCCATACCAGGGTCCATATGCTTATAACTGCTAAATGTAAGATTGCCTGACTCTGCCCGGCTTTCTAATGTCTGCCGAACTAGAAAGTAGCTTATTTGCCGTCTTGCTTTGTCTTGTGTTGCAGTTGCTTGATGTTTGACTGTGTTAGGACAGTTGTTGAGTAACAAGTTTGTCATAATGTCAAAGTCAGCATATTTCAAGAGATTTCGTTTGTTTTAGCCGCTAGCATATCGTTAGCGAATAGCAATTGATCTGGAGTGCTTCTTTAAGTTCTTTTGCCAGAGAAGCATGTTATACTTCTGCTGATGTAATGCCTAATAGAGTCATCTAAGACTAGTGGTAATTATATGTGCTGGATATTTCACAGTGAAACCAGCTAAGAAAGCAAAATAATATTCTAAACATTGCACTGCGAGACAAGCCCATTGGGTCAGCCTGGCTAGAGGGAGTCTTTGAAACCGGTTCCCCTAAAGTTCTGGCCACGTCTGTGTGTTATCGTTACAGCTGAATCCACGAGAGAGAGAGAGAGGAGACCTTAGGTGACCTTCAGCAGGAACGACCCCCAGAGCAGGCCTCTCTCCATCGCTGAAGGGATATGGAAGTTTCCTCTTTCTGAAACGTAAGGACGCAACATGGGCTGCCAAATGACCACGCGGTGCCACCGTGCGACACACACCCAGGTCTGATCAGCCTCGGCAGAGGGTGTCTTGAGATAAGGGGCCGAAACGCCG
Organism: Sprattus sprattus; assembly: GCF_963457725.1. Classification (NCBI taxonomy): domain Eukaryota; kingdom Metazoa; phylum Chordata; class Actinopteri; order Clupeiformes; family Clupeidae; genus Sprattus; species Sprattus sprattus. The sequence continues at coordinate 30,876,638 of NC_137916.1, read as the reverse complement.
AATGACGTTGAGGCACACAACTGATGATGTGTCGTGCTGGTGGCACCACATGATCACTGCCTTACTCTACCCCACCCAAGAGGACATCTGTCAATCATCGTGCTGATATATTTAGGGATCTTTTAACAACTAGTCCTATTAAGAATCAAGACTCACTGAGTTATATAGGCCAGAATGCTAATAGCTGTAGCCAACAGCTTATTTTTATAAATCTAGTTTTTGACAAATGTCACACCATCTTGGCTTCCCTTTCTCCCGTAGCGCCGCCCTTGTGGCGACAGGTGTATTACACCCTTTGAGACGTCAGCAATAAGACAGACAGACCCCAGCGTGCGGTCTGCTCTGCTGCCACGGCTCCCTGGTCCTCCCCGTGTGGATTCAGCTGTGCAGGGAGGGAGACTCCAGGCAACGAGTTCATCCCTGTGGTATTACTCACTTTACCCCCGCCGGGAAGATGCTGCATATTGTCTTTGGAGCCACACCTAGACTTAACGCTAGAGAAATCCACCTTCTTGTGAACTATTGCCACCTGCAGGACCGGAGGAGGAAGAGGAAGAGGGGCAGAGACACAAGACAGTCAGAAAGAAAGAAACAAAAGAAAGAAGGAATAAAGAATAACATTAACCCTCATATTGTGAAGCTTCAGTGCCTCAGTGGCAGGTCACAGCCGGTAGTGTGTGGGGGCAAAACCAAAAAAAGATGAATAAATCAAAGGGGAAACTGAGAGAAAAGTGGAAAGGGGTAGTTTAGTTGGCGTGGCGACCAGATGTGTCACCGTCACAGAGAGGCTCACACACTCACATTGCCTCCGCCCAGACACTGCTCAGGTCACACACACACACACACACACACACACACACACACACACACACACACACACACACACATGCACACACACACACACACACACACACACACACACACACACACACACACTCACATTGCCTCCGCCTGGGGTGTATTTGATGTTGTCTTTGGAGCCGCACTTCGCCTGAACACTGCTCAGGTCACACACACACACACACACACACACACACACACACACACACACACACACACACACACACACACACACACACTCACACTCACATTGCCTCCGCCTGGGGTGTATTTGATGTTGTCTTTGGAGCCGCACTTCGCCTGAACACTGCTCAAGTCCATCTTCTTCTCCTCGATTTTCACCTGGAACACAGGAAGTGATTTAAGTGTTATGCTTTCATGAACGTAGCGGGTCCCCCTGCCTGTTGTGAAATGGAAGATAACGGGGGATCCAAGCATCTTATATAAGGCACAGTTTACTCCTTCTCCTTTGGGAAAGACCTATAAAATCACCTGTAAGAACTCTAGGTATGTGTTTATCCATGCTTTGTGTGCTAACTGCTCTACATGCCTATTCTACGCTTGTTGTGTCAAAGTGAATCTCTGAATGTGTTTGTTGTCAGCATATTCTGCTGTTATGTGCCGTTATCAACAGCTGTCGAAAGTAAACTACAGTGGTTCTAGTAGCCCAGGAAGAATTAAGTTGTGAGTTTAAAATCTGAGAACCGAACACTGATAACATCGTGTGTGTCAGCAGCATGGCACAGCCAAACACTCCATGCACAAGTGCACAGTACACACAGACACACACACACACATACACACGAACACACACACACAGCACTTCATTGAGCTCCCAGCCAACTGGTGGACGACTCTGTCTTTGATTCATAGCATTATCTTACCTTGTGTTTAGAATCTCCAATGAAGTTTAGTAAAGTGCATCGATCCAAAATCATATAAGCTATCTACGTGATGCATTGATTTGTGTCGTTAATGCACCACCGTGAGAATTTAATTATTATGACAACATCTTCTGTCAAAGCTGCTCGGAACATTGCGCTGACAGGGAACCATTTTGCAAACTAATAGCAGTTCCGAGCGAGCGGTTCACTCTGATGTATCTCTGTGAGTCTTACATGAGCTGCTGGAAGAGCACATTAATAAATCATCTGCCCTTGTGAAGGTCTTTAAATGAATAAACAGCTCCCCGGTATGTCTTTGAAGAATGGCTTCCTGACACACACACACACAAACACACACACACACACACACACACACACACACACACACACACACACACAGCATGTGAGATGCATTCAGCGTCTGAAGCTTCCAGAGCATTCCAAGCCAGCTCTCTCTATCGCCCTAACCCTACTGACACAGCATGTGAGATGCATTCAGCGTCCACTCATCCGTTTGAGCATTCTAAACCAGCTCTCTCTATCGCTGCCGAGCCGATCGGACACATGGGAACTAGTGAGAACACAGGAGCCGATCGGACACATGGGAACTAGTGAGAACACAGGAGCCGATCGGACACATGGGAACTAGTGAGAACACAGGAGCCGATCGGACACATGGGAACTAGTGAGAACACAGGAGCCGATCGGACACATGGGAACCAGTGAGAACACAGGAGCCGATCGGACACATGGGAACTAGTGAGAATACAGGAGCCAGTGAGGGACAAACAGTGCACTCTGGAAGCTTCAGACGCTGGCAGTGTACATCACAGGCACACACACACACACACACACACACACACACACTGTGCTGGGGCAGTGTACATCACAGGCATCGGGAACATGACTAAGCCTCTCCCTCACTCGGATGATAGTCGCTGAAAGCATCTCACATGCTGTGTGTGTGTGTGTGTGTGTGTGTGTGTGTGTGTGTGTGTGTGTGTGTGTGTGTGTGTGTGTGTGTGTGTGTGTGTGTGTGTGTGTGTGTGTGTGCTGTGTCAGTAGGGTTAGGGCGATAGAGAGAGCTGGCTTGGAATGCTGTGGAAGGGAGAGGCTTAGTCATGTTCCCCATGTCTGTGATGTACACTGCCCCAGCACAGTGTGTGTGTGTGTGTGTGTGTGTGTGTGTGTGTGTGTGTGTGTGTGTGTGTCTGTGATGTACACTGCTACGGCACAGTGCCACAGAAACCCAGCTCAAACAAACTCGTTGTTGCCAGGCAAACCTCCAACATGCACTTCAACACACACACACACACACACACACACACACACACACACACACACACACACACACACACACACACACTCAAACACACACACTCACACACACATCTACACACACACACACACACACACACCACACACACACACACACACACCACACTGAGGTCTAAACTAAAGCATGAATGTAGTGAAATAAAGCCCTCCAATACTGTTGATAAGAGTCCAGTGTTAGATGTCTCATGCACTGCACAGAGACTAGGGATAGGCCTGGAAGGATGTATTGGACTGGCCAATGAAGCTATGGTGTGTCTACTCTACCTCTGGATGTTGGGGACACAGAGTCCTCGAGTTCAGACAGAACTGGTGGGTTTCACCTTTCACCAGAAGGGTTCTCACCTTGCCTCCACCGGGCTGGTACTTCATGTTCTCCGTGGAGCCGATCTTGGACTTGACGTTCTTCAGGTCGGGCATGGGCGCCACAGGGGCGATGGGCGTGCGGCGGGACCCGGGGGATTTGGGCGGGGTGCGGACCACCGCCACCATCTTCACCTGGTGCCCCGGAGTGCTGGAGCGACTGGAGGGGGATTTGGGCGTGGCCGGGCTGCTGTAGCCGCTGCGCTCCGAGCTCTTGGAGGAGTCAGCTGGATCAGAGGGAGATGCATCATGGGAAATGTAGTTAGTCTGTTTAATTCCTTTATTCCTTCTTTCAGTACATGTTCTATCTTTTATTCCAAAATCTAGGGTTGGGTTAGATTTATTTTTTATTTGTGGTAGCTAATGTACCAAAAGAAAACCATCCTATTCTATTCTAGTGTTAAAATTGCCTACGCTTTTGTTACCTGTTTTGTTTACATCTGTGAACCTTGAATAGTACTAACCCTAGATACATATGTGGACTTGACCTGAAATTGCACTTAATGAAAAAATATGTGCAACATATCTACACATAAATGGAACGAACCACACAAAAAAAAGAGGGCACATTTAAGGGCTTTAAACTGCATTTCTGACGTCTGCGGTTGTTTGTATTGTATATTCTGTTCCTCGTGTTTATAACGTGTCCATGGTTGAGCAGTGAGGTGTCTGCGAGTGATCCGGCACTTACCGGGTATTCTGGTGGCGGCACCGTGGGGTTTGTCCCCTCCTGCCATCCTTCCAACCTGAAACAGATTTACACCTATTTCACCGTCTTACACCAAACATACGTGTTACTCACACAAGCTGGCTGTTACCTCCTCCATCATCACACCCAGAGAGCAAACTAAATAATAATAATAACTGAAATTAAATAAAACAAACACATTCAGCGAGTTTGGTTCACCTGGGAGTAAAGTGAAGAGAGTAATAGGATTGACTGCCTGGTACATCGACCCTTAATTCATTTCTTATGGAAATCTTCTGTTGGTTCCTATTTTCCAGCTGTAGTATTTGATTCATTACAAGCATACGGTGTTGGCTTTAGTGTCTGTAGGACAAAATAGCTGCGCTGCAAAACAGCTGAGTGGCCGCCATTTTGTGTCCGTAAGTGGAAAATGAAGCCCATCTGTTGAGACAACATGGCCGCCCTGGGTGAAGGGACCTTCGTACAGCACCATCCAATCATGTCAATGTTCTGAAGCCTCAGAGGCGGCTAGTGTTATCAACAAGAGAACGTCTGTGAACGTATAAGTAGCAATCTCATACAAACACACACGCACACTTGCCGCTGCTAGACTGCTTCTCTGAGCGGGTGTTGATGTGTCATCAGGTCTACCACATTGCCGTGCTGACATTTTAAGCTCGCATCCTTTACTCTGTCAGATTTTCAGATAGGACGCAGCTGATTATCACTAAGCATCCTACTGAAGACACACACGGCTGACTGCTGTGTCAGCACTGATAAGGAAATCTGCTTCTTGCTTCAGCTTACGGGATCAAATGTCCGCACTTTGCACGCACAGAATCAATACCTTTCTGCTGATCCCTAAAAGCCTGGTATTGGTATTTTAGAAAATAGTGTAAAGGCAGGGGCTAGTGGCAGGCGTTAGTGTGGTATGGTTACAACATTAAGACACAACTATGGCATCCAGCTGGGGCCAAATCAATAGCAGATCTTTAGAGTGACAAACAGGAATAAACAAGAGAGCTTAAAACTGTGCAGCTGACAATCACTAGTACTCTGACCTCCAAGGTTGGATTCCAGAACTGATTCGCTTCACACCTGTTTTATAAAGGCACCATCCCTTCAGAAGGGCAAGGGTACATTAGTTCTAGCCTGGACCCAAGCCCTCTTTAAGAAACCAGCAAAGCATTTTCAAGAACACAAATGCTTTGTAGCCCCATTTCTGTTCACCCATGGGTCTGGCATGGGTGTGGCATGGGTCTGGCATGGGTCTGGCATGGGTCTGGCATGGGTCTGGCACGGGTCTGGCACGGG
>NC_137916.1:30861214-30866214 GCF_963457725.1 Sprattus sprattus | reverse complement strand
TCCCGTGTGTACGTCTGCTCTCTCCTCTTCCTCTTCCTCATCCTCATCCTGGGCCTCCGTGTGGGCCGGGTCCTGAGGTGTCCTGGGGCTGAGGCCGGTCCCTGGCTCTTCCTCGTGGTGGGCAACAGAGCTCACATGATTCCTCTCTTCTTCCTCTTCCTCTTCATCTTCCTCCTTCTCCTCCTCGTCCTTTTCTCGTTCTTTCTCAGCCTTCCCTATTTCCATGACCTCCTTCTCCTCGTCGTCCTTTTCTCGTTCTTTCTCAGCCTTCCCTATCTCCATGACCTCCTCCTCCTCCTCCTCGTCTTCGGAGGCGCTGGGACTACGTAGGTCAGAGAACTTATCTGACGTGCTCCTCCTCACCAGGTTGTCAAATTCCTCCCTCCCAAACGCTCCAGGCGATGATGCATCCTTCCCAGCAAGATCCAGGGCTGCTGGGGAGGTTGGTGACCGACGAGGGCTCACAGATCCGGGCCTAAGCTCTCCATCGAAGCCTCTGGAGGCTCCATCGAGCAGGCCTGTGGTGGTGTTGGTGTTGGTCGTGGCCCATGCTGGGCCATCCTCTGGACTGAGGTCTGCTCTGGATATGGTGATCCCGTCTGATATGGTGAAACCGTCTGATATGGTGAACCCGTCTGATGTGTAGGGAGCAGAACGATAGGGACAACCACAGTCGCAACTGTGTGATTAGCTGAAACACTCCCGACCCTCCACAATAGATATTTTCAGAATGACAATTCAAAAAAATTCAAACAGAAGGAAACAAAGGGAAAGGAAAGGAACGGAAAGAACGGAAAAAAGAAGGAAAGACATTCGAGCCAAACGCTACGTAAGCAACGGCATCGCTACACAGCGAAAGACATAAGCCAAAGAGCCATCTTATTTTTGTCACTATGATTTCTCTTTTGTTTGAAAGACAGAACAGGTCAATTAAACCATGGGAAATTAATGTATTAGTCATTTTAATCTTTCCGACACAAAACACATAGACGTGAGCCACCACAGGTGCTTTTATAAGAAGCAAAAGGTTTGCTAATCACGCATTTGACTCAATAAATGCCATCAGCAAACGAAGCGTGCTGTAGAGAGCAATGGACCGACTACAATGAGGAAATGGAGATGGACAGCATGAACACTAAAAGCACCTGGTGGCTCATCCAACCACTAAATCGACAACCCATAAACAAAAAAAACAAAAAAAAACATAAACAAAACTCAGGAACACAATAGAGAAACAATAGCAAAGCCAAAAACGAAAAGAAAAAAAGAAAAGACTCGTACAACACACATTGCACACAGCATTGTCTCATACATACATACATAGATATATTTTTCCCATTCATTTATGAGAAAAGCCATATGGAAAAATGAACACTAAATGGAGATGAATTGATGTGTGTGCTGCCTGCCACGAAACCCATTTGTAAAATAGCTGTTCTAGTCCTGGGGGATTTTATTGCTGGTCGACTTCACAAACGGAGAATCATTTACCCTCTAAGCCAAGTATTAATCATGTTGTTTATATAACACGTACGAGCAGCAAAGTTATCGACAGACTATCTCGGGTTTCAGCCTTGTCAGTTGCAGAGGTAAAGCACCCTAACGGTAATGTATGAATGAGATTCAGAAGCTATTACTCACTTTGGACTCCTTTTCCAACTGGTCTTTTTGTCAAGTGTGCACATTACTCACACGATACAGATTATTGCACTGCTGGAAAACTGAGTTAGGGCAATATGTTTAAAGGGGCAAAGAGTAAATATTGAATTAGCGTAATCAGATAGAAAGGGGAATGTATTGATTTTTCACTCAAACACTGTGCGCTCCTATCTTCTCATGTTTGCTTTGAGGATTCTCCATTGGTGACAGACACAAGTCGGGGGGCTGAACGCTAAAATCACACGTAAGCCAGCCTGAACATATATCTTATCTTCATAGATCTATACAGTATACCTCTGAGGATTTAGAATTGTCTGAATCTTTGGGTTGGTGTCTAGCATAGCAGAGACCTTTGGGATGAACAGCCGAGGATGGACACTACTGAGAGAGAGAGAGAAGCTAATGGGTGAGACTAGCGGAGCACGCTAGGACACTACTGAGAGAGAGAGGAAAGCTAATGGGTGTGACTAGCGGAGCACGCTAGGAGACTACTGAGAGAGAGAGGAAAGCTAATGGGTGAGACTAGCGGAGCACGCTAGGAGACTTCTGAGAGAGAGAGGAAAGCTAATGGGTGAGACTAGCGGAGCACGCTAGGAGACTACTCATGTGGTCTAGAGGTTTAGGAGGTGTCGAGTTCCTCTCCCCCGCAGAGCTTGGCGTCTGCAGAGGGGAAGACATGGAGCACGGAGATGAGAGAACCTCCTTCATACCTTTACCTGGAACCGCTGCACCTCCTCCCATGGCTGCACCTCCTCCCATGGCTGCACCTCCTCCCATGGCTGCACCTCCTCCCATGGCTGCTGGACGAGGAGAAGAGGAGCCGCATGGAGAGAGAGAGAGAGGGAGGGAGAGAACGAGAGAGAGAGAGTTAGTAAGAGACAGGGACAAAGAGGGAGAAGAGGATAGAGGAAGAGAGGGGGTGTAGAGAGAAACAGAGAAAAGAGTCAAAAAGAAAATGATAGAGTAAGAAAGGGAGGGAGAAAGAGATAAAGAAGGAAAGAGAGAGTTTGAGAGGGACAATCAAGGAGAAAAGGAGAAAGAGTTAAACATGGCGAGGTACTCTTCATAAACAGTAAATGTATTTCACATAGGGAGTTGCTGGCAGTGAGGTGAAGAGCATAAGAGCGCCAGTAGTGGAGAGCGCAGCCAGGAGCGTAGCGTTGACAGAGAGTCCTAAACACCCTTCAGGTAAACCACCATGCAGAGACACTTCTTACATCGGTGTGGTCACTCACACAGAAATGTCATGTTTTTTTAGTTTTTTTTTTTTTAAAGATATGTTTTTGGGCTTTTATGCCTTTAATTGACAGATCAGTGAATAATGGGACAGGAAATGAGAGGGAGAAGAGGTGGGGAGTGGACAGGAGAAATGACAGCAGGCCGGATTCGAGCCCGTGTCCTCCATGGGCGTCAAGCCCGAATGTGGTCGAGGCTACTGTTTGTGCCACAGTGCCCCCCAGAAATGTCATGTTTGCAGTATAAATGTACTCATTAGTAAGATGCCACACATCACCCACCCACAGGTGATTTGGGGGCTCCTGCCATGAAATGTGTTACTGCTGAATGCCTTTGAATCAGTAAAGTTGTATACCTGTTTATCAAGGCTTTGTGTGTGTGTGTGTGTGTGTGTGTGTGTGTGTGTGTGTGTGTGTCTGTGTCAGTGTGAGCCCGAATAAGCCCGTATGTATTTGCTGCTGTGTGTGTTTGTCCGTGAGAGCATGTTGAAAGACGATGTTCAGCATGTCTAAAGCAGACCATGTCTTGCATGCAGCTCCTTCAGTCTGAGGGTTTACTGTCCACTCTGCAACAATAAAACACTATCACCTCCTCATCCACCTCCCCATCCACCTCCTCATCCACCTCCCCAGGCCCCTGTAATCCGACACCTCCATCAACATACACTAAAGCTCTCATCGCTAACTCTCCGTCAGCATACATCAAAGCTCTCATCGCTAACTCTCTGTCAGGCAGCATAGAGCTTGTATATGCAGACTGTGAAGAGACCTGCCAGTACACTTACACTGCCATAAATGTACTAAACTGTCGGCATGTGTTGCTCACTTTATAGTCCCTTACTGGTTTTTGTCACTGTTAAAACTTGGCGCATCTCCCTAAAAAAATATGTGATTTGAAGAAGATTTGGAAGTCATAAAAAGGTGAATTTTGTTGTTCTAATATCAGGTGACTACAGGTACGTTTACAGAGCAGTGTGCCTGTGTGCCTGTGTGCTAGCCTCCTCAGACACTGGCACGCTACAGGTACGTTTACAGAGCAGTGTGCCTGGATGCCTGTGTGCTAGCCTTCTCGGACACTGACACGCTACAGCTACCTTTACAGAGCAGCAGTCGTGGACCACCACAGTGTGCCTGGATCCAGCCTGCTAGCTGCTCAATCAATTTAGCCCGCAGCCTGAGCATGAGTTTTGCTAATTGCTAACTTCTAACAGATCGATCCCCAGCACTGCACAGGCTACTTCATCAGTGCGAGCCTGCCGATCACTAACACACTATAGGTTGACTAATCAATGAGCATTTGGGAGAAGGTGCCTGTTCATAAATATCCCTCTCCAGAAATATCCCAGCTCTGCACGGACTGATGCTTGCCTGCCAGCGACTTATTCTATGAACCCAGGCAACTAAATAGAAAAAAATCATTTAGCATGCTTATTGCAAACACTCTACAGCTACATTCACAGTTGTGGAGAGACCACAGCCTGAGCTGTATGCTACTGTTCTACAGCTAGATGCTTTTAAGACCACAGCAGATATAACGCATGATCCTGCTCTTCGATGACATTCTACATTTGATAACCAGGAATAACAATCAAGTCCCTTTACATGACCTTTAATGAAGGTTTCTCTTCCAGTTCAGAGTTCATTCTTTTTTAAGGTCAATAGCTACCTGCACCTTTAAGTGACAGTATCTAATGTAGTCTGACAGGATTACTGAGGGCATTTTAAGGAAGTGTATGTTCTCAAGGGGAAAGCATGGTTGTGCTTCATGATGAAGAACGATACGATGAGCGGAGATGATTCATCACCATAGTGGGGTCCGTGAGTACTAGACCCTCACCGGTGTGTCTGTCTGTGTGTGTGTGTGTGTGTGTGTATGTGTGTGTCTGTCTGTGTGTGTGTGTGTGTGTAGTACTCACCGCATGAACTGCCTCTTTAACAGAATACATTCTCTCAGAGAGGTCTTGCTCAGACCGCCTGACAAAGGAGCACTAACAGCACAGCAGATAGAAACGTTTAACAGCCTGGGAGCCAACCTGTGTGTGTGTGTGTGTGTGTGTGTGTGTGTGTGTGTGTGTGTGTGTGTGTGTGTGTGTGTGTGTGTGTGTG
>NC_137916.1:30851214-30853714 GCF_963457725.1 Sprattus sprattus | reverse complement strand
AGAAACACACACAAATACAAACACACACAAACACACAACCACCAGAGTTTTATATAAGCTTTATGTAATCCCTGTTCACAGTCAAGTGAAACGACAGTCCCCATTCAGTTGGCGCTAACCCTGAACGACAGCTCCCTCAGTGTTTTGAGGAAAGGGTAAGTGTGTGTGTGTGTGTGTGTGTGTGTGTGTGTGTGTGTGTATGTGTGTGTGTGTGGGGGGGGGGGGGATGTGTCCTCTCTCCGTTATTCAGGAAAGGACAGCAGGCTATGCTATCTTGCGGCTGTAGCACGTTAGCATGGACTGACTGGTTGCTGAAGGCTAACAGCAGAGTGATGTTACCACAGGGAGCAAACAGCCAGACCGATCACACTCACACACACACACACACACACACACACACACACACACACACACACACACACAGTCATACACAGTCACACACACACACACACACAGGCACGCACACACACACACACACACACACACACACACACACACACACACACACAGTCACACACACACACACACACACAGGCACACACACACACAGGCACACACACAGGCACACACACAGACACACAGACACACACACACACACACACACACACACACACACACACAGTCACACACACACACAGGCACACACAGGCACACACACACACACACAGGCACACACACACACACACACACACACACACACACACACACAGTCACACACACACACAGGCACACACACAGGCACACACACACACACACACAGGCACAGACACACACACACACACTAGCTGCTACTGGAGTGAGTGAGGCCAGATGCGGCCCACATTAACACACACCTGGTATAAAGGGCATCTGCGTGTGTAGTTAATAGAGCCCAGTATCAGAACACACACACACACACACACACACACACACACACACACACACACACACACACACACACACACACACACTAGCTGCTACTGTACCAGCATGTCGTTCCTAACTCTACTGAAGCCAGCCATCAGCAGGGCCGTGCTTTAGGCCCTTTGCTCTATGCAAGCACAGCATTCAAGGAGCCTTTCACAACGCTTTCAATAAATCAATACTGAGTGTTCGTCCTTGACAACCCTCTCTTCCCACAGAAAGAGCGCTTAAAGCACAGTCAGAACAAACGACAGGCTGATGAGATGACTAGCCTCCATGTCTGCAGAATGTCACCTGACAAATGCACTGAGCACTGCCCATGAATAATCATCTTCTGGAATGTGGACTAGTGGTTTTAGCTTTGTCTCAGGTTTTCTGGAAAGCAATGCGTGCGTGTGTCTGTGTGTGTTTGTGTGTCTGTGTGTGTGTGTGTGTGTTTGTGTGTGTGAGTGTTTGTGTGTGCAGGTGCTGCGGTATAATACTAAACAACAAGACCCAAGTGTGTGTGTGTGTGTGTGTGTGTGTGTGTGTGTGTGTGTGTGTGTGTGTGTGTGTGTGCTTTGGCAAACCCACCCAAATGTGTGCGCACAGACGCCACCCCAGTCACTACTGCACGGAGAGGAAATTGAAGGGCTTTGAGGAGGGGTTGGAGAGTCATGTGTGTGTGTGTGTGTGTGTGTGTGTGTGTGTGTGTGTGTGTGTGTGTGTGTGTGTGTGTGTGTGTGTGTCTGTGTGTCTGTGTGTGTGTGTGTGTGTGTGTGTGTGCGTGAGGGGTTGGAGAGTCCAAAAATAACAGCTGCAGTTACTTCGGCCTTCTGGGCCTGCTCTGTTCCCTTTCAGAAGCAGCACTGCTTCAGACACGACACACACACACACACACACACACACACACACACACACACACACACACACACACACACACACACACACACACACACACACACACACACACACACACACACACACACCACACCACACACACACACACACACACACACACACCACACATCAGAAAACAGAGATGGACAGCTTCCTGCCTCTGGTGAAGGCGCAGCAGAGCCTCAACTACAGCAGGACCAGGTTATGGTTGTTACTCCATAATATGCATGCATCCTTCTAGACGCATTGCAAGACTTCAATACTGTCTGTTCCCTTCTCAGTTGGTTATTTCCTTCTTTTTGTAAGTTGCTTTGGGAAAAAGTTTCCGCCCCTAAATTATTGTAAATATTCCCACTTGGATATGATTAAATAAGACTATAGCCTATGTGTTGCTATATCCTGTCAAAGACATCGATACTCTTATCGATGTCTTTGACAGGAAATAGAACACATAGGCTACTGTTCCTGTAGTCATATTTAATCTAGCAAAAGTATTTTTAATGCTTTATCAGTCCTACAGTTCACTCTTCGGCTGCTGTCTTGGCTTCAGCTTTGAAAATAAAGGACAGAAAGGCACCACTCTACAGCAGGCAGTAAACACGCTGTTGTGTCAAGTTTGATTAGTGGCACAGGGTCCTGAGACCAGCGGACATGCAGACAACACAAGCTGTCACCAGAGCCAGGGCAGCCAACACACAATTAGTGACTTGGGCTCAGA
>NC_137916.1:30846214-30848714 GCF_963457725.1 Sprattus sprattus | reverse complement strand
TTCCAGAGCCAAACCAGCTGAGAACCAAAGACAGGGCATCAAGCACTGTCCTTAAGAGGCCATCAGACAGACCAGGGCCGAAATAAATGGGTTTACAGAAGAGGACAGGACAGGGTTTCTTTGATATTTTGTTCTTCAGATTCTCCACACCCACCTCTTCAGTAGCATAGAGCCCTTCACACACACACACACACACACACACACACACACACACACACACACACACACACACACACACACCCCTTTTCAGTAGTATAGAGCCCTTCTACTCTTCAACATCTTGCCCTAAATCTCTGTGACACAATGATTGGCAGTTGTGTACAGGTTGTGTACAGAACCTCCACACACACACACACACACACACACACACACACACACACAGATGGCTTGGTCTAGTACACCTCGACAGAGGCTGTCTGTACTAAGACCTGAGGGTTTCACCAAATGTCAGATGCCCAACCTGATAAGGCTGTTATGATTGCCAACGGCCTCAACAGGTGGACAGTGAGTTTTCTTCTCTTGGCAGTCTAAAGCAGAAGGACTCCCCCCCCCCCCCCCCCCCCCCGAGCTGGGCTCTACCCAGGTGTTGTTCAGATTATCAGGGAGATTCTCTTTGGCAATTCTGGAGTGGCGGAAGTGTAATGAGTGGGAGGGGGGGAGGGTAAGATGTGATGTGTGTCAACAGTGGGTTCCTGCTAAACAGTCTTTATTTACGGTGTAAACATGGGAGATGGAGGAAGAGGTGTACCTGTCTGGAACGGTGAGCTTGAATGACTTCTCTGAAACCAGTGTTGCCTGTGTGTGTGTGTGTGTGTGTGTGTGTGTGTGTGTGTGTGTGTGTGTGTGTGTGTGTGTGTGTGTCTTCTCTGAAACCAGTGCCCTGTGATAACTGCTTTGAGATCCTGTTGCCTAGGGCGTTGTTGGCCCTGTGCCCAAATGTGCCCCCCCCCCCGCCCATGCCCTTTGGTATGCTCTGAGTGAGTGTGTACCCCACAAAACCCTTTTTGCCCCCTCACCAGCTCTTCCATAAATTATTAAGAGGGGCAGTGATATCACTCACAGACCATGTGTTTAAAAATCTCACCACTCCCCCTCTCTCTCCCTCTCCCTCTCTCTCTCTTTCATCTCTCTATCCCCTTTTACCCTCTACAGCACTGAACTACATCATTCTTGACTAATACATGACTATCACTCCCATTCTGCTTTTTCTTATATCGGTCTCTCTCTCTCTATCTATCTCTCTCTCTCTCTCTCTCTCTCTCTCTCTCTGTGTGTGGCGTGGTGCTGGAGCTAACAGGTTGATTTGCTTAGCGGGCATCCATCGGGGTTAAGCTGTGTTTGGGTTTGGGGGCGTCTGGGAAGGAGCTTGCACGCACCTGGCAACCTCACCTCCCATCTGTGATCTGGTGCAGAGCCACACATGTACAACACTGACAAGGAGTCTGACCAGAAAATATACCCTCCTCTTTGTGTCCTTCTCTCTATTTATCTCTCTCTCTCTCTCTCTCCTCTGCTTTATCTACACTCACTTTGTGTCATTCCCTCTATTTCTCTCTCTCTCCTCTGCTTTATCTACACTCACTTTGTGTCCTTCTCTCTATTTCTCTCTCTCTCCTCTGCTTTATCTACACTCACTTTGTGTCATTCCCTCTTCCAAGCACATCTAGTTTGTTTAACTCACATTTATTATGCTCCATGATTTAGGAAATCCAATGACAAAATGTAGCAACTACCTTGGCAGAGACCCAGAGCAGTATTGGTCAGCATTCCCCACACCTTCCTCTAAGCTCCACTGGTCTTTTTTGTTCTGTGTGTGTGTGTGTGTGTGTGTGTGTGTGTGTGTGTGTGTGTGTGTGTGTGTGTGTGTGTGTGTGTGTGTAGGAGATGACAGGGTGCTGCCCAGTGATTTTGTGTCTGCTGATCATAGGCGAGCTGCGTTTGGAGGCTTCAGGGTTTGTGTGTGTGTGTGTGTGTGTGTGTGTGTGCGTGTGTGCTTAAGGGTGTGTGTGGTGAGGTCTGTGAGATTGACTGACTGTCAGAGGCAATGATGCTCTCACACCCAGCTCAGAAACTCAACAGCCTATCAGAGAGAAGAATGATTCTTGAGTAGCCAATCAAATTTGAGAATGATGCAGAGATGCCTGTAAGTGTGATGCTCCATACTGTCTTATCACCACATGGCACTGAGTAGCACCCCTCCTTCTATCTGTCTCTCTCTCTCTCTCTCTCCCTCCCCTCTCTCTCTCTCTCTCTCTCTCCCTCTCCTTTTCTCTCCTTTTCTTGCTCTTTATCACTCTCTCCCTCTATCTCTCTCTCTCCCTCCCCCCTCTCTCTCTCTCTCTCTCTCCCTCTCCTTTTCTCTCCTTCTCTTGCTCTTTATCACTCTCTCCCTCTCTCTCTCTCCCTCTCTCTCTCTCTCTCTCACCCTCCTCTCCTCTCTCTCTCTCCCTTTCCTTTTCTCTCCTTCTCTTTCTCTTTATCACTCTCTCCCTCTCTGTTT
>NC_137916.1:30833714-30841214 GCF_963457725.1 Sprattus sprattus | reverse complement strand
CTGTGCACACACACATGCATATTTTCACAGCTCTTTGGACATGGTGACAGGTGACATCAACATGTGTAAAAAACACACACACACTGCAGCTTAAAATATACATGTACTAGGTCTATCAGTCTATCAGGCCATTGCACAAGATCATCAAATTCTTTTTGAAAAGTTTATTTAGTAAAAACCCTATTTGCTCCCCAAGCAGAGAACCAGTGAACAAAATCTTAAGCCCTTACTACGTCCCCTCAGGTGAGTAAAATATAATAATCGCACTGCAGGGCAAAATGGAGAAACAATTGAATTAGTCCCTTAAGTGTTAGCTTTGCAAAACGAGACCACATTGGTGGGAAATATGATCAGTTTTCAGCACTACCCAGGGTGAGATGATCTTGCTGAGGAGAAAATGTCCCCCCAACGCCACCCCCACTGGACACCGTGTCCCCCTTCTGTGTTTTAGAGGAGAAATGTCCCTGCGACGCCTCTCCCCAATGGACACTGTGTGTGTGTGGTGTGTGTGTGTGTGTGTGTGTGTGTCACCCCTCTCTTCTGTGTTTTAGAGGAGGAATGTAAAAAAAGAGCGATGGGGTGCAGGAGATAGCTATGGCCTTGACATCACCTCTATTCTGCCATGTCACCATGACGACGCAGTTTAGGCTGCTGACTCAGAGTTAACGTACACACACACACACACACACACACACACACACACACACACACACACAGCATGGTGTGATCACTCCTGTGGTATCATACCAGCAACAACACACACACACACTGCCAACACACATCTCAACACACAGCAACCGTACATGTTAACATAAAAGGGTTTTTAGCTTCTTCCAAGAAACCGTTAATTATTCAAAATGCTGGACCAAAATGTTCAGGGTAAAGCGGTGTTATTCGTAAAAGGCCTTCTCGTCTATTTGCCCGATCTTCAGACATACTCCTAAACCTAGTGTTAGAACCGCAGATATGGAATATGGAATCCCTCTAATTCTATTGTAAGAACCAGTTCAAGTTCTGGACGTTTTATGGCAAAGAGGCTTGAATGTTGGTCTCAACTCTGGCTTTCTAAAAAAAACAGATAGACAAGATACACTCAAGTTGTTCTGTTTTGTTTTGTTGTTATTGTTTGGGAGTTGGTTTGGGGGGGGGGGGGGGGGGGGGGGCGGGGGTGGTGGACGTTAGCTGCTCTGACTGCCCACTAGGTCTTTGTTGTGGCAGGGCGAAGTCTCTCTTTGGAGGATAGAGGAATGTGTGTTTGTGTGTGTGTGTATGTGTGTGTGTGTGTGTGTGTGTGTGTGTGTGTGTGTGTGTGTGTGTGTGTGTGTGTGTGTGTGTGTGTGTGTGTGTGTGTGTGTGTGTGTGTGTATCTCTTTGGAGGATAGAGGAATGTGAACAATTTCCAGTCCTTCAGAGGGGCAGATGCCACACACCATCCATAGAACAGCACTCATCCCACATCCAGTTCAGAGGCGGCTGAAAGATTTATGCAGTTTCCAGACTGCAATGATACGCATTTTACAGAGAGAAGTCTTATGGGTTCCTCACAATATGATGTATTACAGGTGAAGTGAAGGAATTACTGGAATACAGAGCGTTTCTGGGTCCCTGATTCATACGCAAGACTACCGAATCAACACTTTTAACGAGTGCATATGCATGTGTGTGTGCGTATGATATCATCTAGCTAGCTAGAAGCATGACAATCAGAGTTAAAGAGATGGAATTGTGTGCACGGTTGGTGCTTAATCATAAACAGCCTGTGGATTCATGTAGCAGTGGTTATGATGTATTCTCTACTGTAGCAGAGCTGCTATCAGCTCACTAACTGTGCCACGCTAGTCCCCTCAGGACACACTCATTAGCAGCAGCCAGCAGAGACCCCCTCCATTCACTAATGGCCACGCCAGACACACACACACACACACACAGACACACGCACACACACACACGCACACAAAGTAAATCAACTTTAAAGCCTCCCCATTAGAAAACATATGAAACACTAAACTTTCCCAGAGGAACGACAGAAATACAAAACAAAAACAAAAACAGTGTCTTATTTTGGCAGTTGAGCTCTAGCTGTGGGTGGCGTAGATTAATAAAGGCCATCTCACAGTAATCACACACACACACACACACACACACACGTCCACACACACACACACACACACACACGCTGCAGTGTAGGTTAATAAAGGCCATCTCACAGTAATCTGACACTAAGACCTCTGGTGGTTTGATTGGTCTGGGACTGTAAGTGGGCTTCTTAAATGAAGCAAGACTGCTCCCTCTGATTGCATAAGACTGTTATGTGGAGTATTTAGGCATTATTCCGCGGCTTGGTTGAATTCCCTATGGCCGAATCCTTTACCAACTACGCTCACTCCCGCTAGTGTCATGATGTTTAAATACGTGCACATCTACAGAGTACCATATCTTCCAGACTATAAACGTATATAAACTGCATTACAGTATTTTCTGTCATTTCTGTCTTGGTCCTGTGATGCCAATGACACACTTTCACACACACAGGGGCTCTAGATTTTGGATTATCCTAAAAAAAAACTGCTATCCAGTATATACACACACAGACACACACACACTCACACTTCTGGGTAGGTGGGTAAAAGAGTTTTCCGTGGGCTAACTGCTGTTTTTCAGCATCTACACTGACTGTACACAGCCAAGGGCAGGGGAACCATAAGGCCTTGCATTTCACTCAAAGACCAACTAGAGTAGTTACCTCACACAGGGAATACACTAAACAACTAGAGCAGTTACCTCACACAGGGAATACACTAAACCCTGCTTATATCAGCTGTGCCTAAAGAGACTACAGCAGTTACCTCACACAGGGAATACACTTAACGCTGCTTATATCAGCTGTGCTATAAGTGGGTGTGATTCCCTAACCCTAACCCTAACCTCACACAGGGAATACACTTAACGCTGCTTATATCAGCTGTGCCTAAAGAGACTACAGCAGTTCCCTCACACAGAGAATACACTTAACGCTGCTTATATTGATTCTGATCTGTGCTTAAAGTGCTTATATCAGCTGTGCTTAAAGTGGGTGTGATTCTACGCAGGGCAGAGTTCATCTCTTCACTAGTTTCCTTCCTGCTGAGGTACAGTAATCATGATTATATGAAATATGTAGAAAAGTCTGTTAGCTTGGCAGTAGGTCCCTCGGTTACTCTAGTGTGTGTGCCTCTATATCTTGTTCATCTGACTCTGGCTGCTATGGACGAGCTCAAATTAAACACATGAGAGCAAGTGTGTTAATGAAGACAGTGACATGGCCGTTAATTACGTGTCTAACCCAGGGTAGCTCCACATACGCACACACACACACACACACACACACACACACACACACACACACACACACACACACATGTACGTGAGGCTTTGTTCCACATACGCAGAGGGAAGGGAGGCTTTGTGGAGGACACTGAATGCAGAGGGTGCATTTGTATCTATCTATCTATCTATCTATCCCTCTATCTATCTATTTATCTATCTATCTATCTATCTATCTTGTATGTCTTTCTGCCAATATTATTGACCTTCAGATTAAAAGGGGCCTTATTAAAGTGTGTGAGTAAATGGTCTTGAAAGTAACCAAACATTATGTCCTACTGTGATGTATGGCAAAAGTGTCAAATAAATCCAACACAGAAACACAGAAACACAAACACATATTCACAATAAGAAAGGTTCCCTCTATCAGGAGAGGGGAATGCATGATCAGTCATGGGGTCTAACAGGACGTGTCTTGTCCTTAAATAATGGACCATCGTCCCCACATCCCACCTGGGGCTCAGTCTTCTATTCTGGGTGGCTGTCATAACCCCCCCCCCACCCCCCTGCTAAAATATCACAGCTAATCACATCAGTCTCAGAGCGCTGGCACTCTCCACTCTCACACACACACACTCACACATAGACACAGACACACACACACACACACACACACACACACACACACACACACACGCACACGCACACACACATCAGTGTCAGAGCACTGGCGCTCTCCACTCACCGCTCTACGCTCTACGCTCACAGGCAGAGATGTAGGCGGGGGGGGGGGGGGGGGGGGGCTCAGAGATCTTAAAGCCCAGAGAATTACACAGAAGCCATGTTTCTACTCACGGGTCCAGGGTGAGCTAGGGCTATCTCCATCTACAGCCGGAGCCAATAGCCTCGGTCTCGAAGCCACAGGAACGAAATGGATTTAAATTTACACCGTCGGGTTTCCAGTGGCCAGCGGTCTCATGATTTAAAGCTGCGTTTCATACAGGCCAGACGGAAGCTTGTCACCAGTCCAGTACCACTAGACCAATTATGTGAGTGGTCTCTATTGATGATGTCATTGGAGTGAGGGTGGGATGGGGTGTGTGGGGGGGGGCAGGTCTGAGTCATGCTAACTGGACCTGAATCAGCAAACAGGAGCTGCAATGAGCAAGAGTATGCTAACGATCACCATGGCTGGCTGAACTGTCTTCAGACACGCTGGTTTGTGTGTGTATGTGTGTGTGTGGAGATATAATAGGCTACAGGTGTGTAATGATAGCCTGACTGTGGGTTTGTCCGTGTGTGTGTGTGTGTGTGTGTGTGTGTGTGTTTGTGTGTTTTTGAGCAGATTGTATGTTGTGTGTGTGTGTATGTCAATGTGTACCAGACATATGTATGTCTGTGTGGGGGCTGTGTGTGTGTGTGTGTGTGTGTCTATGTTTGTGTGTGCATGTGTGTGTGCATGTGTATGCCAGTGTGTATCGACCCTGCGATGAGGCTGCATGTACACACACACACACACACATACACATACACACACACACACACACACACACACACACACACACACACAAACTGAGCTACATCAGTGACTCTGACCTACTTTCCTCTGTCCTGCTATTAAAGACGACAGGACACATTATTTCACCCTAACCCTCTCTTCACCCTCTCCACCCTCTCCTTCCATCATCCATCCCACACACTCCCTCTCTCTCTGCCTGCGTGTCTCACACTCCTGCCTCTCCCTATTCTCCTCTTCTGCCCTCAAAAACCCCTTCTCCTCTCTCTCTCCTTTCTCTCTCCTCTCTCTCTCTCCTCTCTCTCTCTCCTCTCTCTCTCCTAGAACTCCATGCCTCTACCTATCTATCCTTCTCCTCTCTTATATCGCTGTCCCATTCTCTCTCTATCTCCCTCTCTCATTTCTACCACTGTCCCACTCTATGTGTACCTCACACATTCTCTCCCTTCCCCACCCACTGCCCTCTCCCTCACCTTTTCTTTGGATGGTGGCTAGGTTGGCTAGCATGGGCTAGTAGCAATAGCGGAGCGTAGCAAGGGCTGCCATTGTGCTGGGTTGTGCCACAGGCCCCAGTTAGCCGGCGCGACAAACACCCACACACACACACACACACACACACACACACACACACACACACACACACACACACACACACACACACACATGCTTAATGTAGCGTGATCAAGAGCTGGTGCCAGCTCCCTCTGGGAATCTCGCCATAATCTGTGACAAAGAGAATTACGCGTGCCGTAACACACACAGGCTCCTGAAATCTTCTTAATTTCTATTAATGATTGACAATTTAGTTCAAATGTGTGTTTATACTGAAAACACCGCTGTTATGCATTTTTTTATATTACTAAAAAGGTGAACTTCAATGCCCACTGCCATTGGCTCACCTTATTGCTCAGGCTGACACTGCAGCAGCTACCACTGAGCTCACACACACACACAGACACACACACACACACACACACACACACACACACACACACACACCACCTTCTGCAGTGACCTTCTCCCTCTGCCTCTCACCTGCACGCAAGCATGCAGTCCTTGAGGAACTGGCCCAGAGGATATTGGAGAGGCATGAGCACACAACCCACTGGTGACTAGTCTCCTAATCTGATCACACACACACACACACACACACACACACACACACTCACCTTAACCCTAACCAACTGGAGACTAGTCTCCTAATCTGATCCAGGAAACCCCAGAGGCACAGCTCTCTCACACACACACACACACACACACACACACAGCTCTCACTGAGACCTGGGCATGGTTCCCATGGTTCCCAGTCACCTCTGACCTCAAAGTCAAAGTCAAAGAAGCTTTATTGTCATTTACTCCACATGTCAAGTCATACAAAGTAATCGAAAGAACTGTCCCACTCTCCTACGGTGAAACATATAAAGTGCACAGGCACAACAGATAAGACAAGACATTTCCTAATACTAAGTAGAACCTACAGACAAGACATTACATGATCTGTAATGATGACCTGTCTGTAATGCAGGGCGGCACAATGTGATAATGTGTCATATGCATTTTAGTGCAGTTTGGCCTGGTTGCGCACTCCCAATTTTCGTAACTTGGTGCAGGGAGATAACTGCAGAAGAGGATACGTTTGTGTGGTTTACTAACGTCACCCTCCTTGCCTGGTGAAGACCTGGGGGTCAGGTGTTTGTAGTTAGTCTGTGCTCACTAGTAATGTCTTTTTTTTCTGATGGAAATAGTGGGACAAAGGCTTTGATCCATACTGCAGTTGAGAGCGAACGTTGTTAATGTGTCATATGGGCTGCTTTATCACTGTGCTATTCTTATTGACGATTCCAGTCAGTCCACAAGTGAATACTGGTGATACAGTTTATATAAAAAGGTTCTGGCTCTGTGTTGACGTCACCATTGGCACGCGTAGTGACCAATCTGTTAAGCTCACCAGCGCCGTAAGACAGCAGAGGAACGGGCCAAGTCCAGCTGTAATGAGATGGGTCCTAAATTACAGGGCTGTTGTGCTGAAACAAGCAGAAACTGGGTGGCCCACCTGCATCGCTTCTTGGCTGAAGACACACACACACACACACACACACACACACACACACACACACACACACACACACACACACACACCTGCATCGCTTCTTGGCTGCAGGCTGGCCACCACTGACTTCTCAGGCCTACGCTGGGGAAGCTAAATCAATGCCTGACTACAAATAAGGTTTCAGAGAGAAAATTAATTTAGCAAAATAAAAAAAGAACTGCCCAATAAAATCAATATTGTGCACACATCCATTTTAAACCTACATAGTACACTGACATCGGTTTGACCCCCTTAGCAACGCCAGCAGTCCAATTCAAAGGAAACAACACTCTACATGGCCTCATTCTAAGATGGCAGCTCGGTGAAACCCATCTCCAGCTGTGAGCAAGAGATACAGGCAACTTTGAAGCACAACAACAGTCATGATAATACTATGGACCGGATCCACCTCACATTGATCATGGATTCATGCCCGATCGGAACCAGAATCATTAGCCATCCTGGAGAGCCTCTTCATCATGTCTGCCAAAGAAGGCCAATGACCTCTGATTAGCAGTGAGGAAATAAAGACTCTGACCTGAGGACATCAAGATTAGCTAATGTAGCGTAAGGGCCTGGTGCACTGTTAGGC
>NC_137916.1:30813714-30831214 GCF_963457725.1 Sprattus sprattus | reverse complement strand
AGGTATTCTGCGCTAACGTTCCTATATAATTCACACATGCCTGTTCGTGTCCTAATAACAGCCATTTTCTGTAAAGGTCAGTTTGATTTTGCATTTAGTAGCCGGCAGCATTGTTCTTGACTTATACACAAAGACAAAGCCATTTAAGACAACATCAGCAGGACATCGTTTTCCAGACAGAATATGCACGTATCTTAGCAACAGAACAGCAAACGCCTATAATAGCCATGGTGCGCGTAACATAAGAAGTCCTTACCAGAGTACGTTATTCTTGGTAATTAATCCAAATTCTGGTCACATACAAAATGTAATACTTGATTTACCACACAAAAAAACTTGATAACATGCAATGCAAAAGACCACACTGTACTTGATGAGCTACTGCTCGTGTAGGCTGTGCAATCTGGCCGTTTACAAAGATGCCTTTTGACAGAAAACTAGGAGGAGTCCTATCAGCGAAACTAGGTGTAACCATCAGTCCCTTTAAACACACAGGCAACATCAGCACCATCCTAAACGGACAACGAAGCGGTATTATTACACCAGAGACACCACCACCACGTTAATGGCTAACGTTAACATGGCTCGCTGAAACCTTGAAAGCGGCATGTTTATGCCGAGTCCCCCATGAAAGGCAATTTGACAAGAAAGGAATAGAGGTAGCTTTGGAACTCTCGAACACTAGCTAACGTTCACTGTTACCCGCCAATAACTGTAACACATGTCCTCCTTTACAAAAGCTTGTGTCTCCCTCACGGATAAAATGATTGGAAACAGCATTTTGTTTTTCTCAAACACATAGACAAACAGCATCAAAAACTTTGTCAAATTAATATCTGTTTAGTGTCGGTTTAGTGACCGGTTGATGT
This sequence comes from Sprattus sprattus, assembly GCF_963457725.1. NCBI lineage: Eukaryota > Metazoa > Chordata > Actinopteri > Clupeiformes > Clupeidae > Sprattus > Sprattus sprattus. The sequence goes on along the minus strand of NC_137916.1, from coordinate 30,830,345 downwards.
TAACGTTAAGCGTCATGATCAATTTCTCTAACTGGAGTCAGGTTGACAGTTGGCTAGACACTTCAGCATGGCTGCATTAGAACCGGTTATCAAAAGATTCTGTGTCATTGGCCTAGACCCTTTCAATAATTGACGTTAGCCGGAAAATAAAGAAGAAACAGCAAATATCGATTTGACATTTTTCACAGTAAGCTTATTATTAAGCTAATCACTGCAGATCAATAATCTAGTTCGATTATTGATCTGTAGTGATTAGCTTGAGTAACATTGCCGGTGAGAAATGTGGCAGGCTGCTGTTATGTGCAATGCATTTGCCAGGTTTAAGTTACCTTTAAACTGAGTCTCTTGCAGGATACGACGTCTCTGATGTTTATTAGTATAATAACAAGCAAATAAAGCGTTTGCTTTATTGTTTACGCACTGTCCTCTGGTTAACCACAATTTGACATCCCCGTCTCCTCAACGTCTTAGTAACTGGCTAGTCCCTCAGCCAGGCCCAGCCTCTCACACGCCCAACGGAAAAAAGATTCACTTGCTCAGTCAGAGGCTTCATGTCTGGCCAAGGAGAAAGACTGGCGCATTTTTGTCGCAACAGTCCGACAACTGACCAAAACAGCAAAACACATGCTTATTACGAGCCGTCTAATATGAATACCTCCATGTTGAGAGTCGTGCTATATAATGACAAAATATATGATTCACCTACCTGGGTGGCAGACAGTTATCGTCTCTCCAACTGCAGTCGCTCTGTGATCAACCCGTCGAGGGGATGCAGTTCATAAGGTGTCCTAAAGGGGAGGAGGGCGCTATCGAGCCACATTGAAGGGGTTTGAGTCATGCTAACATCCTATTAGTTATTGATGATACGAGTGAATGATGGTTTGCACATTCCGTCCAAGGGGCTTCTTTGTATATCAGAAATCTCATTCAATTCATCAGAAACTAACTACAAGTCTAGATGTAACATTTTAGAATTAACACTGTTTTATATGGAACAGAAAATACGAGTTAGTTCTGACAAACTGTTACTGTTACAGTAATAATGTTTAATCTTTCTTTTCTTAGTGATGGGTTTACCAGAACCTCTAAAACAGCTTTCCAGCAGTGCCCAAAACTGCCAAACAGAATGTGTTCAGACCCAGACAAGCAGATTCTGTAGCAGATGTCCCCTGTCAGTGTTTATATTTCAAATAAAATGCAGTGTTTGGTCTTGAGTGAACTGAAGACCAACGTCATAAATATGATATCAAAACTAACCCCACCCCAGTATAAAAAATTAAATATTCTCGAACTTTACACAAAATACCTTTACCATTTTACACTAGCAGTGGAATAAAGGATGTAGAGAGCCTTCTGTCTTCATTACGGCATCTTCAAAAGTCCCTCTTGTCTAAACAACAGATGGCACCATCTCTGCACAAACACCCTCCTCACACGAGCATACTTGTAGGCACTGGCCCTCTACAGGAGTGCCACATCTCAACTGCATCTATATGAGTACACATGCAAAGCTCAGTCTTTCTTTGGCTGGTTAAAAATGCTTTTTCAGGGCTTTACAGATACAGTGTGATGCCGATAGACAAATCATTTTATTATGGGGGTGATAGCTCGTTGGGGACACAAAGAGGAACATCCTGTGTTCTATATACTGTAGCACCATTATATGTAAGAGTAACATTGTCAGACTGATGGGTCTCTCTGGTTTACATCACGGCCTAATTAACTACCCAGAATGCCTTGCTTCCTGTGTCTTTGCAGGGTTTCCATCTCCTGGCCTGATCCTCAGGTTAGCAGAACATGTACCACTCCCCAGAATGAAGCTTGGAATTCTTGCAGCTTTTCTGGAACTTTCTTTGCAGCCCCTGTCCTAAGTGTAACTATATTTAGTACAAAACAATTTAACTTATTTGAAATGAGGTATTACTTTCTTGCAGCATTGATCAGTTATTGATGTAAGTGTGTTTGATGTGTGTGTTAGTGTGTTTGTAATGTGTTTGATGTGTTTCATCACAGAGGTGATGAGGTTCGACATCGCCAGTTGAGACTGGCCTCCTAAGTTGCTAAGCAACCAGACCACTCGATGAGCTGGCAATTTTCATTTTTCTCATGTGTGTGTGTGTGTGTGTGTGTGTGTGTGTGTGCCCATTGTTCCTAAGATAAGAGACCTAGGCTATACATGTAAGCTGGTAGTATTGATATTTGGAAGTCTGGGGCATGTCCATAAGCTTTCGGTCAGTGGGCGTGTGTGTGTGCGCATGTGTGTGTGGGCGTGCGTGTGTGTGTGTGCGTGTGCGTGTGCGTGTCTGGTGCGTGTGCGTGTGCTAGTGCGTGTGTGTGTGTGTGTGTGTGTATGTATGTATGTGTGTGTGTGTATGTTTTGTGTGAAAGGAAATGGGTCAGCACACATTGTGGCAACCTTAAGACTAGACATGATACTTTTACTATCCTTTCTAACATAGCACTATTTACCTCACCATTGCATTTTGACATTTCACTCTCTCCATGTGTGTGTGTGCGTGTGTGTGTGTGTGTGTGTGTGTCACTCTCTCCAATGCCACATTGCATTCAAATGTGCATTAGTGGCCAGACTCTTACCTTTCCTTCTTTGAATGGTCTGATTATAGTAAAAAAAAAATATGATTTGTAGACACTTTCAACTTCCATGTCCAGAAACTACTTCAAAAACTATAAAGGACATAGTAGCTCTTTGTTTTAGCACCTGATGTTGGAGCGCCTTCTTTTAAAGGAGAAATGTCCTTTGTGACCATAGGGGGGCATCTTTGCACAAGTTTGGTTCGAGCACTCAGTCACTAGTTATACCCCTTGTCCACCACCAGGGGACCAGTTCCGTTCTGGTTTCGGCACCAAATTGTGAGCCATTCGGAGCATCTCGACTTTTATCATGAGGGATGCCTCACACCCCAATGCCTCACCCTGTTGCCGTTGGGTAGAGGCCTCCGCAGTCTCAGTGCAAGGACTGAGAGACTAAGGAGGAGTTTTTACCCACAGGCAGAGGCTATTAAACTCAATTTAGTTTACATGTTACATGTTCAGTGTACGTGACAAATAAAGCACTTGAACTTGAACAATATATTGGTATTGGAACCCGAAAAGTTGGTTTGCAGCTGAAAAAAAAAAACTTTCCAGTGCTCGCAATCTTTGACCAATTGACATGAAACTTGCTGTGAGTGCATACAGCCATGTTGATGACATGGTGACATCACGTTTCCGTGTCAACTCTGGCCTGCTGGGCTACTTGGCCCCCGCATCGCTGCTAGCAGCTATATTTGTTTATGTTTTTGTGTCTTTAATTGCCTTTAATAGTTGCCACTCTGCTTTTAAAATTCACACCCTCATCTTCAACATGTAAGACGCCTGTAGTGTGAGTTTTACAAGCTCCTACGTGCTGCTGGTATTCTTACAGTATGTAGTCTGAAGGCCGGTGAGGGGTCGCCAGAGTCAGCTGTCGATGTGAGGAGAGGGATACACAAGTGGTCTGATGTGTCTATATGTGTGTGTGTGTGTGTGTGTGTGTGTGTGTGTGTGTGTGTGTGTGTCTATATGAGGCCTCCCTGTTCCCCTGAGTTTCTGACCCCTAGTCTAGCTCTTACCACGCAGGGTTGGCAAAGGGTTATTTTTGGAGGAGTTGCCACTCTGGGGGTCATGTCTAAGGCCAGAGCTATTGTCCTGGGGGCTTATGGTAACCCCTATTAGTAACTTGCTCTGGTGTGTGTGTGTGTGTGTGTGTGTGTGTGTGTGTGTGTGTGTGAGCACATCTAGCCCAGGTCTGGCTCTATTGTGTGATCTGCTTGTATCTATCTCTTGAAGCAGGTTGTATCTATCTATTGTTATTATTATTATTTTTTTTTTGGGGGGGGGGTTATTGGATAGGACAGTGAAGAGAGACAGGAAGCGAGCTGGAGAGAGATTGGGAGTGGGATAGGGGAATGACCTCGAGTCGGGCTCAGGTCCCTGTAGGCTTTGAGACCCATCCATGGCACGGGGCTGCTGCTTGCACCACAGCTCCACACACACACACACACACACACACACACACAAACACACACACACAGCTCCCCCCATCTATTGTTAGTTTTTATGGGTTCTTAGACACAAAAGGGTGCTGCCATCCAAAGCAACATGTCCATTGGTCTTTTACTTACGAGTGGGACAGCTGGGGGGATTTGGAAATGAGGGGCTGACGTGCTTCTCAGTATCAGTAAATACAGTCTTCTCAAGCAGACACGACAGGGATCAACAAAACCGATACATATGACATCTCAATTTTCTTTCTCTCTCTCTCTCTGTGGCTCTGTCTCTCTGTCTCTCTCTGTCTCTTCGTTCTCTATCTCTCATCCGTGTCTATAAAGGAGGCGTAGCTGAGCACTCTGTAATCCTCTGAGGGTCAACATTTGGGGTTGAGTTCAGACTCCAGAGCATAGTGTTGCTCCGCCTAGAGATTGCACAACATCAGGGTCTATGGAAGCATATTATTATATAGATATGCATATTATTTGATAGAGTGTGTGTGTGTGTGTGTGCGTGTGTGTGTGTGTGTGCGCGTGTGTGTGTGTGTGTGTGTGTGCGTGTGTGTGTGTGTGTGTGTAGCCATGCCTCTTGTGTGCAGCAGTGGAATCTCCTAATCAAACATTCCCATCCTGAGTGTAAAGTCCATCAGGCTGGATGAAAGCCTGTAGCTCAAGTAGCTCAGGGCAGCAGCTGCATGAATCAGTTCGTCTTCACATGCGTGTGTTTGTGTGTGTGTGTGTGTGTGTGTGTGTGTGTGTGTGTGTGTGTGTGTGTGTGTGTGTGTGTGTGTGTGTGTGTGTGTGTGTGTGTGCGTGCTATCTCTAATGATTTCTCAAAGGCAGCAGATCACATACTCCAAACTCTAAATCCGCGGATCATTGCCCTTCGTTTGTTTAACTGACCTGGCTTGTTGACCTATTGCCTTGATTTATCGTATGGTCATCGTTAACTACCAACACACACACATACACACACACACACACACACACACACACACACACACACACGTATGGTCATCGTTAACTATCAACACATACCAAACAAATTGATGATCTGAATATATAAGAGAAGATTGTTCAGTGTGTTCAATGTGTTCGACAAACAAGTTGTGTGACATGGTTCACTCTACAGATAGAATGTGCATTTTTAATAGCCAACCTCCCCTTAAACATTCATAGAAAGTGACTTCCATGTTGAGAATCAAGAGTTTAAGAGTTAACTGAAAATAACTTTATAGTAGCCTCACTAGACAGTGCTGGTGATGACGCACTAAATACATTATTATTCTCTAGTACTACCCCCACACACCACTTGCCCACACAGGTCAACTCTGATACCAGCTGCTTAGTGGTCCTTGTTTTTAGACTGACGTTTTATTTAGAGCACCAATACACAAACAAAAACAGAAAATAAATTAAAAAAGAAAGACTTTGTGGAAGAACATGAAAGGGGGCTTCTACAGAGAGACACACACACACACACACACAGAGACAGGAGAAGGACGAGAGAGATGATGGACTTCTCTCTCCAGGAGGGCTTTGATCCTGTGGAGGTGACAGGAGGGACAATTTGAATCAAAATTCAATATTTCTTTTTCTAACTACCTGAATCTCAAGACACATATTTAAAAAAAGTATTAATACAGATTTCTTCACACAATAGAGGATCAGGTGTCTGTGCTTATGCTTATGTGCTCTACCTTTTAGAGTTATAAAACCAGCATGAGCATGTCATTCCTTCAGCCAGCCATGATGTGCTTCACGAATGCTGTAAAACAGACAGACAGTTCATATGAATAATGCTGTGTGTATGTGTGTGTGTGTGTGTGTGTGTGTGTGTGTGTGTGTGTGTGTGTGTGTGAGTGTGAGTGTGAGTGTGAGTGTGAGTGAGTGTGAGTGTGAGTGTGTGTGTGTGTGTGTGTGTGTGTCTACTACATTCTCACCTTCATAGTTGATGCAGCCGTTGCCATCTTCCTGTCCTCCCATCAACTGGTCCACTTCTCCCTCAGACATCTTCTCACCTGCAGAGCAACAACACAGGTGTGTAAATCCTCTACCTCACACACAAACTCACACACACACACTCTTCTGAAAACTATGAACACTCTGCATGCACACAGACATGGCTGTGCAAACAGCTGAATAACATTCATGGTGAACTGGCACTAAATAAACCCTTCCTAAGTATTACTAAATGCAATACCATCGTCTGCCTGTAGTTTAATGATAATGTAAATGAATTAAGCCCAGAGTTGCTAACTTTTTTGAAGAAGCATTGAATTCAATGGATATTTTTTATTCATGTTAGTGAGAGACAGGATGTAAAAGAGTGTGTCTCATGCAAAAAGTGTGTCAGTTTGCAACCCTGTAAGCCTGCAATGTGTTCACAGGGTAAAACCTGCTGCCACTAAACCTGCTGCTATCCTGCTTGTTGAGGGTTTGAGGGGGTGAGGTTTACATCCCACAGCTCTCTGTTCGACTTATGATTATATAAACATTAGGAGTGGGGGAAAAAAACGATTATTCAATTTCTCTCGATTGTCTCTAGAATGTCTCTCGATTTTTTTTTTTTTACACATCCGTTTTTGTTGAAATGCAAGCTGCATCGATTATTTTTAATTATTCATAGAAAGTCATCATTGTGACAAGGAAAAGCTTTTTCTCTAATAAAAAAATAGAGAAGGTTATTCATCTGTTGATTTTCTTTAATTATCAAACACAAAGTAGGAAGTGATTTAAGACTGAGTAGCAAACTCAAATGATTAAAAATCGAGATGCATCGATAATCGTTTTATCGGTTTAAAGTTGATAATCGATAATCGGTTTAGAATCAATAATCGGTTTAGAATCGAATCGCTGAGCTCTGAATCGTGTGTGTGTGTGTGTGTGTGTGTGTGTGTGTGTGTGTGTGTGTGTGTGTGTACCTAGTGTGGCGAGCACATGGCGAAGCTCTGCTCCCATGACTGTGCCGTTGCCCTCCTTGTCGAAAACACGCAGGCCCTCCACGAAGTCCTCAAACGTGCCCCGATCCTTCGCCTTGGAGACGTGCTGGAACATGGGCAGGAAGGTCTCGAAGTCGATCAGAGTGGTGTTCATCTCTGGAGATGAGAGAGCAAGCAATGGGAGCCAATTTTGTTAAAGGTAAACCAATACAGTTTTGGAGAATGCTGACATAGTTTGTGTCTATGGATGGTCTGTTCAAGTTAAAGACAAATGAGGTATTAGAAAAGGAGTGAAAGAGTTAGCCATATAAGTGTATACATTATGAAATGTACACTGAATTGTTGTTTCTGGATAGCAGTAAATGATCATCGACATCCCTAAAGTCCAAACAATGCAGCAGAGGTCTTTTCCAAAATGTCATGTTTTTAGCACGGAGCTAGGTTTGGGTTAGCCCATTACTTTCATGACCTCTGTGTGTGTGTGTGTGTGTGTGTGTGTGTGTGTGTGTGTGTGTGTGTGTGTGTGTGTGTGTGTGTGTGTGTGTGTGTGTGTGTGTGTGTGTGTGTGAACCAGGTCTCTGTGTGTGTACCTTCGGGTTTGGGTCTGCCCATTACTTTCATGACCTCTGTGTGTGTGTGTGTGTGTGTGTGTGTGTGTGTGTACCTTCGGGTTTAGGTCTGCCCATTACTTTCATGACCTCTGTGTGTGTGTGTGTGTGTGTGTGTGTGTGTGTGTGTGTGTGTGTGTGTGTGTGTGTGTGTGTGTGTGTGTGTGTGTGTGTGTACCTTCGGGTTTGGGTTTGCCCATTACTTTCATGACCTCTGCATTGGTGGGGTTCTGCCCCAGGGCCCTCATGACGTCACCACACTGACCGTACGAGATCTTCATGTCGCCGTTAGGGGTTCGGTCAAACAGCGCGAAGGCTTCCTTAAACTCTGAGGACACACAACGAAACAGCCAGGCAGTCAGTTCACAGTTACCTATTCATTATTTGGATTCATTTATTTTTGATGATAATGTATATAGATACTTGATTCCTATTCCCACTACCCTGCTGCTTAGACAATTGAATTTCCCTCATGGGATTAATACAAGTTTATCTATCTATCTATCTATCTATCTATCTATCTATCTATCTATCTATCTATCTATCTATCTATCTATCTATCTACCTGATAGAAATTATAGTACCTCTCAATGGTGTTTAAGTTTGTGATTATGAATCAGACAAAAACTAAAGTGTGAAAAAACAAAGTCTGTAAGACAGAAGATTATTCAAATGAACGTATTCCTGTGGTTGTGGAAAAGAATATGGCATTTCAGTGAGACTTACCATCAATCTGATCAGCATTAAATTCAATCTGAAAGAGTAAAGAAAATAACACTAAAATAATGGTAACCACAGTCGTTTATATCCAGCCACAAAGACAAGTATTAATCCTGTCAAGCCTCACCAATGGTAATAGTACTTCCTCAAGGTAGATGATTGATTTCAGTGAAAATATGAAGGAAACAAAACCACATTCAGCACATTAAAGACTAAACACGTCATTACTGGAGACATCAAAAGACATACCAGAAGTCTCCCAACCATGTTCATGTGTGGCATTCAACCACACACACACACACACACACACACACACACACACACACAAACCCCTGTCTAGGTTTCTCAGTTCCTGGTCAACTCCATTGAGATAGCATCTCCTCACCCACTTTGCACTCACGAGGATCCTTCATGTCATTATGGCCAAGGTCAGCTGTGGCCAGCAGCCGCATACCATCCACACATGTCTCACACACACACACACACACACACACACACACACACACACACACACAGACACACACACACACACACACACACACACACACACACACACACACACACTCACACACACACACACATACCATCCACACACACACACACACACACACACACACACACACACACACACACACACATACCATCCACACATGTCTAAGAATAACAGTTGCATGTTTCAGGAGCGTGGGGAATCAGGGTGTTACCCTACTCTTAACCCTCCGTCCCGAAGGACACTGACTGTGTGTGTGTGTGTGTGTGTGTGTGTGTGTGTGTGTGTGTGTGTGTGTGTGTGTGTGTGTGTGTGTGTGTGTGTGTTTGTGTGTGTGTGTGTGTGTGTGTGTGTGTGTTTGTGTGACTAAGACCGTAACGACGGGGAGAAGAATGTTAAGCTCTGACTGGGGACCAGTTTGAAAAGGCGAAAAAATTGAAGTCTGTTCTTAGCTCTTTGCTGCCCTGAGGGACTTCAGTCAGTGTGCGTTGACCACACAGACACTTGATGATACAAACACACACACACACACACACACACACACACACACACACACACACACACAAATTATTGTATGAAAAACCCACAGAGAGAGAGAGACCAGACAACCACCAAAAAGAGCCATGATCTAGTCTTACAAGACAAGACAGAATTCTGAGATTCTAATTCCTGGCAAGGTGAGCTGTCATCAATCCAATTAAAAGACCTACGCTGTGCGACAACAAGGACCTGTGCCAAGCCTTGACAATAAGCCGTCTGTCACCCAACAAGCGGAGATTAACTTGGCACCAGCAAGGCATCTGCCAGAGATACATTTCATTTACCACGCTCATCAATCTGAGGCTAGCAACTTTCACATCTCCAACTTTCAAAATGTCCATGTCGGGCTTCCGGCTGAGCAATGAAAGAGGGCGGTCACGTTTTGGGATAGCTCCCGTATATTTCATAATTTACGTGCACCACTTCGACGTTTGCCCTATTTCACCGTATTTATTTTTTAACAAGTAAACTCGCCTACATTCTGATACGATTTAACTGTCAAAATGTCCATGTCATCTGTTTCCCTGTTAGATTGACCGTCACTAATCCATTGAGGGGGTAACAGCATTAGAATGGTGAGCCTAACCCTTTAGTAATGCATTTCCTTCATGCCAACATAATCATGTCAGGCACTTGAGCTGACTTCAGCACCCACATCAACAGAGGATTTTCTTGTCTGACACCTAGACATACTGTAGATTGTGATATAGACATAGATTATATAAAACACTACCAAAAAAGCATCCCAGTCCATATGTATTTGATCAATTAAATGAACAAACAAGCAAAAAAAATTAAAAATTGTCAGAAAAATGGGGGCACAATCACAGCCCGGGGTAAGACACTCACAGCGACACTCTTGAGGTCAAACTCACACACACACACACACACACACACACACACACAGACACTTACAGCGACACTCTTGAGGTCAAACTCCGGTTCCTTGGGTGTCTCTGGCTCCGCGGGCTTGGGGGCCGCCGCCTCCTTCTTGGGCTCGGGCTTCTTGGGGGCCATTGGGCTTGAACAGGTCAGAGTGTGGGAGACGGAGGAAGAGATGGAGACCCAGGGATGAAGCGCGAAGTGAGGACGTCCTGTGAGAGTTTTATAGCCTCCATCAGCTGCCCCTCTGGAGGAGGGGGGGTCAGTCCGCTGGCCATATAAGGACAGGAAGCAGAGGGTCTTGAGTGATGGGGGGAGCCGCTGTCCTTTGGGCAGATCCCCGTAAATACACTCTCACACACACACACACACTCACATTCTGGGTAAACACACAAATACACTCCCCAAGACCACAAAGGTGATGCCCAGGCCATATAAACCAGGCCATATAAAGAAATGTGTTTCATTTAACATTTAATTTTCTGGCCAGACCCCCCGTTGTGAAGCGTTGCAGGATGATTTTGAGGGCGGAAAATACCTCTCGCTAATTAAGGAGCCGCAGACAATACACCAGGGGCTGGTCTTGGGGGGGGCGGGGGGGGGCTTTTTATAGGCTCTTGTTTTAAATCTTCAGCCCCTCCTCCATGACAGGCTGGTCTGCTCTGTCAACATTGACCCCCACCGAGCCCTCACACACACACACACAAACACACACACACACACACACACACACACACACACACACACACACCACCTAGCCCTTCTGGAAGATATGCACTCAGGGAGGGTGCTTGGGTATGATGGCATCTGAGCATTGAGCTAAGTAGTGGCAGACTACTGAATCTCTCTGAGGTTAAACGGGGATCCTAGAAAAGAAAGGCAAGGTCTAACCACACTGCTAAGTGCTAATAGCTTACCAAGCGTTTGTAATTTGGTAAATTGGCTAAATTGCACCACATCTTGAACTTGCGTCACTTGCCATGTTCAATTAGTAACCCCACTTCTTTAATATCCTACGATGTAGTTGTTAGACATATGCATTAAATATTGTTTGTGTCTTGCGACAAATGTGTGCTTATTCATTTTACTCTTGTCCCTCTCACTCTATGTGCGAGTGTGTGTGTATGTGTTTGTTTATGTGTGTCTGTGTCTGTGTCTGTATGTTTGTGTGTGGCAGGCTTTCTCACATGAAAGAGACCTCTCTCTCAGCCTCTGCTCATTCTAGTCGACTCAGATGAACCAGGCCAAATGTCTTTATTCAACCACTCTAACTGCTGGGTCCTATCCACTCTAACTGCTGGGTCCTATCCACTCTAACTGCTGGGTCCTATCCACTCTAACTGCTGGGTCCACTCTAACTGCTGGGTCCACTCTAACTGCTGGGTCCTATCCACTCTAACTGCTGTGTCCTATCCACTCTAACTGCTGGGTCCACTCTAACTGCTGGGTCCACTCTAACTGCTGGGTCCTATCCACTCTAACTGCTGTGTCCTATCCACTCTTACTGCTGGGTCCACTCTAACTGCTGGGTCCTATCCACTCACTGTGAGTCTGCCTTTACGAATGGTTCACAAGGCCCTCAATAACACTGACATAACATTTGGGACTGTTCACAATAAGCATCAAGGACATATGAGGTTAAGCTCTAAGGTTGCCAAGGTCATGGCCGTGGATGGAATGAATGTCCACATTTAGTACCATGTTGTGTGTGTGCTGTTAGAGTGTTGTAAAGCTCTCGTCAGACTGTGAAGTTCTTCTCCGTGGTTTTTTTCCTGTCGCTCACTTGGATGTTAGCGATATGAGTGGGTATGACACTCACAGCGACACTCTTGAGGTCAAAATGAAGCCAAGTTCATTACTTCATGAGTCTTTGTGTCTAAGGTGCGAACCTCAAGTCTCGTGTACCAACTGGTCTCTGACTCTTGCTTTGTTAACCCTGGCCTTTAACCCTGGCCTCTCCCCCCCCCCGAGGCTTCTGATCCCACCCCCTCCTAAAACAGTTTAATGAGGACACACACACTCACTCACACACACACACACACACACACACACACACACACACACACCCAACCACCTGTTGCCCTGGCCAGACAAGCCCTTCAACTCCACTCCAACCCCCAGACAGACTCCTCCCTTCTAAACAGATAACCATCCACTCCTCTTGGAAGATTCCAGAGGCAGACAAATATTTTTCTGTTATAAACAGTTTTAGCTCTCGTAATATATATACAGAGAGAGAGAGAGAGGTATTTTTTTACTGCAGAATCCTCAGAACAGTCTTGGATCTAGAGTTTAACTTGAAGCGCAGGCAAAATAAAGAATGCCATCACATAGATGTGACAAATATATTTCTGTTATGAACAGTTTTAGGTTTCGTAATATATATACAGAGAGAGAGAGAGAGAGAGAGAGAGAGAGATTTTTTTTAGTGCAGAATCCTCAGAACTTTCTGGAACAGTCTAGGATCTTGAGTTCAACTTAAACTTGAAGCGGAGGGCAAAATAAAGAATGCCATCACATAGGTGTGAAGTATCCTTTGTCATCGTTATTATGACCCCTAGCACTGGTGTTACTAATGTTAATGCAAACAACAGCTGCCCTTTGAACAGGTCTTACCTTCATATGGCACGGATCATAGCCTGATCTATTTCAGACTCAATTGCAATTAGGGAACAAATTAATCTAACTCGTCTCCATCCCTCCATGCATGTCTTCCACCCTTACCTGCTGGTCTTCATTGGAAAAAAACATACAGGTTTTAAGAAGACCATTTCAAGCTCTGCTGAGGACACATCTTAAGGGTGAGAGACCATAACACACATCTTAAGGGTGAGAGACCATAACACACATCTCAAGGGTGAGAGATCATAACGCCTTAGAGGGAAGATGAGGGTAAGTGTTTTATGCTTTAGGAGACAACTGTTGATACTTGAGTCATTTAGACTGTACCTACAGTACCAGTCAAAAGTTTGGACACACCTTTAATTTCTTTGAGAAGTGTTTACTTTACTTTTATTATTTTCTACATTGTAGATTAATACTGAAGACATTTAAACTATAAATGCACATATATGTAATGATGTTCTAAAAAAAAAAAAAGTGTTATCTACCATGAAGAAAATAATTAAAGTAAAGAAAAAACTTCTCAAAAAATTAGAAGGTTTTGAGTATGTTGGTCTATATGGATCGATAGGTGGCACATGAAACCCTGGCCAAACCTTGATGATCACATATCTCTCTCTCCTCTGCTGGCCTGGTTAAACAGAAGATAGACCTTCATCGAGAGACTTATCCAACTGATACACTCCTCCAGGAGCCAGGAGTGTGTGGTAATGCCTGCCAACAGCTGCTTGGCTCTGTTTTAAGTCCTTCATGTACCTCCTCCAATAACAGAGACATCCCAGCAAGCAAGCCTCCACCGGCCCCATGCAGGCAGGCTGTGGGCACTGTGGGCTAGGGCCAGCCCACACCAATCCTTCACAGGCCCGGTATGGGCACTGTGGGCTAGGGCCAGCCCACACCAGTCCTACACAGGCCCGGTGTGGGCTTGCCCAAGCGGGGCCTGCAGCTTTGGGTTCACTGCGGGCTGTCACCGGATAGCCCAACAAAGTCTAAGCTGCCCAGAAAACCCATGCTGGGCCTTTGCGGGCTGCCACATATGGCCCCCCTTAGGGCTGGCACAAGGGCCCTTTGAGGGCTGCCCACGCAGGCCCTTTGAGGGCTGCCCACGCAGGGCCCTTTGAGGGCTGCCCACGCAGGCCCTTTGAGGGTTGCCCACGCAGGCCCTTTGAGGGTTGCCCACTTTGAGGGCTGCCCACGCAGGCCCTTTGAGGGCTACCCACGCAGGCCCTTTGAGGGCTGCCCACGCAGGCCCTTTGAGGGCTGCCCACGCAGGCCCTTTGAGGGCTACCCACGCAGGGCCCTTTGAGGGCTGCCCACGCAGGCCCTTTGAGGGTTGCCCACGCAGGCCCTTTGAGGGTTGCCCACTTTGAGGGCTGCCCACGCAGGCCCTTTGAGGGCTACCCACGCAGGCCCTTTGAGGGCTACCCACGCAGGCCCTTTGAGGGTTGCCCACACAGGCCCTTTGAGGGTTGCCCACTTTGAGGGCTGCCCACGCAGGCCCTTTGAGGGCTACTAATGCAGGCCCTTTGAGGGCTACCCAAGCAGGCCCTTTGAGGGCTGCCCACGCAGGGCCCTTTGAGGGCTGCCCACGCAGGCCCTTTGAGGGCTGCCCACTTTGAGGGCTGCCCACGCAGGCCCTTTGAGGGCTGCCCACGCAGGGCCTTTGAGGGCTACCCACGCAGGCCCTTTGAGGGCTGCCCACACAGGTCTCTTTGAGGGCTGCCTACACAGGGCCCTTTGAGGGCTGCCTACACAGGACCCCTGAGCTTTTGCTCATTGGCAAAATGCTGGCCCCACAGTGATGGCCCTGCGTGGGCAGCCCTAACATAGCCCACAGGAGCCCTCACTAGGCCCACACAGAGCCTGCAATCATTTTTTGCTCATTTATTTATTGAATTTATTTATATATGATAGTAAAAAATAGAAAGTGTTTGTTCTGCAAATCTAAATGGATGCAGTTACAGCATAACTAACATCTGTATAGTCAGAAATGTACAATAGCCAAAAGGAATTCAAATTAAAGACTTTATTAATACAAGTGTGTGTGTATGTGTGTTTGTATACAGAAAAGAATATAAAAAAATGAATTGTTATTATTATTATTATTATTGAGCTTTGTCAAACCAAACTCCGAGGTAGAAAACGTATAACTTTTGAGTTTGGGTGGACAAAGCTCACGTGGACTACTGGTAAGGGTGTTGGGCTGGAAAGCGAAAGGTCATCGGTTCAATCCCCAAGCGGCAGGAAAAATGTGCTGTGCTTCACTTCACTGTGTGCTGTGTGTATCACAACCCTGGATGGGTAAAATGCAAAGATCAAATTCAGAGTGTGTGTGTGTCACTACCTTGGATGGGTAAAATGTAGAAATCAAATTCAGAGTGTGTGAGTCTCTACCCTGCATAGGTAAAATGCAGAGATCAAATTCAGAGTGTGTGTGTGTGTCACTACCTTGGATGGGTAAAATGCAGAAATCAAATTCAGAGTGTGTGAGTCTCTACCCTGGATGGGTAAAATGCAGAGATCAAATTCAGAGTTTGTGTGTGTGTGCCAGTTTCTGCCAGTTTTTTACTTTCACTTTTATGTTTTACTATTATATATAAATATATTCAATAAATAAATGAGCCAAAAATGAGTGCAGGCTCTGTGTGGGCCTAATGAGGGCTCCTGTGGGCTATGTAAGGGCTGCCCACGCAGGGCCAGCACTGAGGGGCCAGCACTTGGCCAATGAACAAAAGCTCAGGGGCCCTGCGTGGGCCTTGTGAGGGCTCCTGTGGGCTGTGTTAGGGCTGCCCACGCAGGGCCAGCAATGAGGGGCCGGCACTTTGCCAATGAGCAAAAGCTCAGGGGCCCGGCATGGGCAGCCCTCAAAGGGCCCTTGTGCCAGCCCTAAGGGGGCCCGTATAGGGCCTGTGGAGGCTTGCTTGCTGGGATGCTGCAAAACACTGAAAAATCCTCACCGCATCAAAGCGGCCTACCACCATCAAACTCATGAGCCGGGTTGCTTGAACTTGGCCGAGCTTTTCTCAAGTTTGTTTTGCTTGGGTAAAGACTCTCGTTTAAGTCTTAATCAGTCTCATGATCTCTGTGGCATCTGCTCCTCTGACAAGGGTGACAACTCTGGGGGCTTTTTTTTTTTTATCCTCCTGAAGAACGTGGCAAGGGGGAGGCTGTAATTGGATTGAGCTATGGCTATGATGGTCTCTCTCTCTCTCTCTCTCTCTCTCTCTCTCTCTCTCTCTCTCTCTCTCCATGCTTTGATGGTGAGTGTTAGAGGGAGGGAGGGGGAGAAGCAAAGGAAGAGAGAGACAGGGGCAAAGAGGGTGAAGTAAAAACAGTGAGACAGAAAGAGAGGAAGGGAGAGAGAGAAGGAGAAATGAGTGGTGACTGAGAGAATAAGTAAGTAAGAGAGGTGTGACAAGCGGGAAATAAATGTGGAGAAAGAGAGCGAGAGAGAGAGAGAGAGAGAGAGAGAAGGAAGAGAGAGAGAAAGACATGGAGACCAAGACAGAGAAAGTGGAAGATAGTGAGAGACTTGATCCCCTGTTGCCACTGTGACATTTCACCTCGACCGCAGACTCAGACTCAGAGATGGAAACGGTGTTCAGTTTCACACTGGAGGGCTCAGCGTGGATTAACTCTCCCCTGACTGTGTGTGTGTGTGTGTGTGTGTGTGTGTGTGTGTGTGTGTGTGTGTGTGTGTGTGTGTCAGAAGAGCCTGGGGCCGACATGGAACTGAGGGCCCGTCGTATGTTTGCACCATGTGAGAAGAGAAGGGCTATAAACACACACACACACACAC
>NC_137916.1:30801214-30811214 GCF_963457725.1 Sprattus sprattus | reverse complement strand
ACACACACACACACACACACACACACACACACACACACACACACACACACACACACACACTGTCAGGTTATTTCACTTCAATCTTCCGGGGGAAACATTCAGTTTTCCATGGAGGATGTCTAGTGACAGAGATTGGTACTTCAGTCACTCAATAAGACTGAATGAGTTGAATGGTAAAAGCGAGAACACATTAATAACAGATCGACAGAAATGAACAGTATCGTTATAATGAGTAATTACAGCATTATTGCATGCCTGACCTTCAGGGTCTTGTCAATCACATATTTAGTGATGCGGTCTCCAACATACTGTAATACATAATGATAAATGAAAACTGATCTAAATTTAATTTAAATTAACTTTTGATATTTGTGCTAGGTTAGCTTCATAACATAGCTAATCTAGCACAAATATCAAAAGATAATTTAAATCAAATTAGATCAGTTTTCATTTATCATTATGTATTACAGTATGTTGGAGACTTGTAACATTTCCTTTCTTAGCTCTACTGCCCTCTTCTGGTGTAGTAGGAACTAGCACCTCTTTGGGTGGCTGTACAGAACAGCTGTGTAGGAGCCAAATCAGAGAAAAATGCTTTGTTAATAATTTGCATTTGAATATTTAATATACAATATTTCATTTAATTAAGAATGTATTCTGAGTCAACATCTTACAGTTAATGATGTAAAGTTTGTAATAAATGGTAAATGTTGATGGGGTATTGCTTTTGTATAATGTAGATCTTGAGCTACCACCTAAGTGATTGGAGAATGTGCATGTATGACTAGTTCAGATAGACATGTGTGTATCTGGGAAGCATACAGCTTTTTGACCATCGTCCGTAAGCCATCATCCGTCAACGAAAATTGAAGTTTGCCATTATTATTTTAGTTTGAGAGTGTGTTTATTTACAACTACTGCAAGTGTGGAGATTCTGTTCTTTGGTGAAGAAGAAGAAAATAAAAGACAACTAGAAAATGCATTTCCTGAAGGAAATACCAGTGCATGAAATGCAAAAGTTAGGAAAGGAAGAAGAAAAGAAAGAAGAGTGAAAGAAGGAAAGAAGAAAGGAAAGAAGAGTGAAGAAAGGAGAGAAGAGAGGATGAAGGAAAGAAGAGTGAAAGAAGGAAAGAAGAAAAGAAAGAAGAGTGAAGAAAGGAAAGAGGAGTGGAAGAAGAAAAGAAAGAAGAGTGAAGAAAGGAAAGAAGAGTGAAAGAAGGAAATAATAGTTGAAGGAAAGAAGAAAAGGAAAGAAGAGTGAAAGAAGGAAAGAAGAAAGGAGAGTGAAGGAAAGAAAAGTGAAAGAAGGAAAGAAGAGTGGAAGAAGGAAAGAAGAGTGAAAGAGAAAAAGAGTGAAAATATTGAAAAAAGGAGATAAAAATGGAGTGAAGAAGAGAGATTGAGTGTGAGAGAAAGTAGACTGAGAGGGATAGAGAGAAAGATGGAGAGATGGAGAGAAAAAAAGTAGAGAATGGAAGGTGTCTTAATGTTCCTACACTGTAAAAAAAAAAAAAAAGTTGGGTGAACTCAAAATTTTAAGGCAACAAACTTCAGTAAAATTTTAAGGCAACAAACTTCAGTAAAATTTTAAGTTTTGCTTTTGAGTTTGCTCAACTCTGAATTCTGATTTTGGTCAACTCAAGAGTAAGTTCTACTAACTCATAATTTTACATTGTAATAACACTTAATCCTTACTTGTGCCAACTCTCCCCTAAGTTGTACTTACTTATTATTTAACATTGTAATAACATTTAATCCTTACTTGTGCTAACTCTCCCCTAAATTGTACTTACTTATTATTTAACATTGTAATAACTTTTAATCCTTACTTCTGCTAACTCTCCCCTAAATTGTACTAACTTATTATTTAACGTTGTAATAACTTTTAATCCTCACTTCAGCTAACTGTCCTGTAAATTGTAGTAATTTATAATTTTACATTGTAATGAGTTCTTATACAGAATTCACTTTAAATGGGTTTAGTTAGTATAGCAGAATAATTTAAGAGGAATTTAAAATCGCACACTGCAATAGTTTATAATGTAACTCAACTTTATAATTTATAACCAGGAACTTCTAATCAAATGTATAGATAATTACAGACGCAACATATACATTCAAAACATTTGTTTTATTTATACTGTATCAAATCCCTTCCAAAAGGGGCAAGTAAATGCAAACTATCGAGACCATGTAACATGTTTCAGAAAAACCAACCAAAAAAAAAATGTTTCAGAAAAAACTAAACAAAATAAGATGCAAAATAAATGTAAAGTGGGAGATCGAGATACACAACAGTTGATTAATTAACATGGAGTTGGATGGACAGAAGGGAACAATTCCAGATCCAAGTAAATGTAAAGTGGGAGATCGAGAATACACAACAGTTGATTAATTAACATGGTGTTGGATGGACAGAAGGGAACAATTCCAGATCCAACACTTTACTTCACTGAAGAAGTTTGTTTTTTAGGGATCTGACCGTTGCAGAGAGGTCCGACCCCAGTTCCATTATGACCTTTTGGACAGTTTCAAAGGTGTATTTCAAATCCTTTGGGTAACTAAGGTTTAATGTATAGATCAGTCCAACAAGGTAGGCAAATGCAGTTGGCAGGTAAGGGAGATCTTGGAGGACAATCTCTTCTTCCAACACAAGAGCAACATTCCTGACACTTTTAGAGACTGCTCTGCTATCATCCTCCAACACAGTGAGGATACCCACAATGAGGCCTTTCGTCTGTCCCTCTTCTGGGTCAGTGTCCTTGTGTTGACAGACAGAAAACACCAAAACATGAATTGCAAGACATTAGTAATTAAAATACTGTGAATCAGAATAAGCTCTTAATCTAAAATAACTCAAAATATTGTATAAACATTTTTTTTCCAAATAGAATTAATTATGAGTTTGACATATTAACTATTTCCATCCCATACACCACAATCAAAAATGTAACCCTCATACACACATCATATGACATCAATTAGGCTACATCAAGTCAAGGGCAGGACAGTGAAACTACAGAAGACACTCTGGACATGGTTAGGGAACCAGGAGGACAGAGAGGTTATGGTTGAAGACAACGTTAAATACAGCACTATAAATACAGTATAATAACATATTTACAATTTCTATTCATAGCCACTCACAGTTCCTGAAGAGCTTCTCCTGACTCTCACGGAGATACAAGGGAAGGCCCTTTAAAGCTGCAGTTTGTCTATGTGCAGTGATGTCAGATGTCTGAAACAAGAGTTGCATGAAACATTACAAGATGTAATTGACATATAAGAAGTAGAGTAAACATGCAGGCAGCTGTCCTTTTCAATATCCAAAATGATTGCTACGATTACGATTGCTCACTGTGAAGGTATATCCACTGGAGGTGCTTTTTGTGTCACTGACAGGCTCATATCATTATCAGTGTCTGACAACATTATGAAAAGGCTCCCCACAGAGCAATGTCTTTTTGTTTTTAAGATTACAATACCCTTTGTTTAACAAGAAAAAGCCGCTATCACCTCGATTTGAAAACTGAATCAAAAACGTCTAAAAATGACCCATATATTCCACAATTCACACTACATGGACAAAGATGTAAACAGTGTTGTTGGACTGATCATTAACTTCACTGGAGCAATTCCAAGAACGCGATTGGATAACAACGACAAAACGTCACGATTATCGGACCCAAAGTGTAGCTGCCCTCTCCATTTGCCTCGGGAATAAAGTTATCGATAACGACTTAATAAGCAATAACTGCAAGTGGCAACAATTTTTGTCTAAACGTGAATACAAACGTAGAACATATTTACAAAAACATGGCTTCTCCATATCCAGGGAACGTTAAAATGCACGAAATCGCACCTCGGCCCACCACCTATTAGGGGAAGCCAAGCTTTAAAGAAATCGCCACTGGTCGTAAGTGTGAACTAGCCAGGTAACAAACTACACACGATGGCAGACAATGCTAATATTTGTATGATGTACGCAAAAAATGAGCTCCCCCTCTTTGAAAGATCAGCAGCTGCCACTGGTGGGGCAGGCAGAACCGAGCAGCAACCTGTCGCTGGCCCCGCTCTCTCTCTGTCCCTACTAAACCAGCCTGCTCACCTGCTACCTGGAGCAGAGACGGAGCATGACTACCACTGTGTAGTAACACTACACTTCTGAAAGATGGCATAAAATGTCAGCTAATGTTGCAACCACAATTTTGAGTTAGCATTAATACCATAATGTCTTTTTTGTATCTGTAACAAGCTGGCAAACACGAATTAAAGCAGCACAACGGATCAATAGCTATACGCTAGCTATATGCTATCAGCTAAAACTGACGAAATCTCTTGAAATGTGCTGACTTTGACATTATTACAAACTAGTTATTCAACAACTGTCCTTACACAGTCAAGCAAGTGCAACACAAGACAAAGCAAGATGGCAAATAAGCTTACTAGTTCAGCAGACAGTGGAAAGTTGGGCGGCAAAACTACAAAACGAAGTTATGTGCCTATAGACCCTGCATAGCAATGGCGCGGATGCAATTCTCCATATTAAGAGTCATTGTAGCGCCCCAATTTTTTTCAAGCTGTTATTTTTAGGTTAAACTGATTATCCTAACCCTAATCATGACGTATAATTGTTGCATTGTGTTACTTTAACACAATACCAACAGTCAGAAGATAACATGCCTGTCCTGTTTGAATAGGTTGCCTGACTGATGCTAGCTTTCTCTAATGACTGAAAAGCTTTGTGTAAATGTCTAGGTCGCTTTCTCCATTAAACGACGTACAACATAGGCCTACTGCACAACACAACTCAGAATAAAATTCGCGCATCATTTTAATTTAATTAAAGGTTGATTTAAAACGTACCTGTTTGGACTCCAGCAAGAGGCAGCAGCACAGCCAGAATGAGACTTCAATTGTAAAGTGCCAACGGACAGTTGGCTATTTGGCGCAGCTGTCAGTAAAGCACAGGTGCAAGCCAGTTTAAAGACCCTATTATGACGTCATAATGGCCCGATGTAAGTCAATGGGAAAATTTCGATTCGTTTTTATTTAATATCTTAAAAAGTATAAAGTTTAGAAAAGTGAAAAATACATAGCATAAGTGTCGTTTACAAGACCTACGCGACAAAGTTTGAATGAAGTTTCTACGTTAAGCGGTTCGGGCTGAATTAATCGCAGAAAAAGGTAACAAGAATAAGAAGAAGAAGAAGAAGAAGAAGAAGAAGAAGAAGAAGAAGAAGCCTAGGAATAACAATACAGGGCATTTCATGCACTGTAATAAATCACTGTCAGTCATCTGGGTCTTGTGAGTAGAAAAACTGTGGATAAGGAACGGTAGAAATTGCAAGCTAGCTACGGATATGAGTCAGAACAACCTTTCGTCCTGCACACATGAATAAGTGGTGAACATTAACAACGTAAATGTAAACCTGAAATTTTGCCACTACAAGCTGTGTAATTCATTAATTAAGTAAGTTCTCATGTAAGGAAATACTGATCGTGAATTCTTTCATTATATTTAGACATTTTGAACATATATAGAAAGCTGCCGTACTGACTCTGATCCTGTCACAGTGGTACTGAAAGGACTACACCAGAGGCATCCAAACACATGGGGGCAGTATAGAGCTAAAAGTAGCAGCAAAGTTGGACAAAAGCCTTTCATGACTTCTCTTCCAGTGATTCAGAATCATGGATTTAAGTTTTTCCAAGATGACCAAGATGGAGTACTTTTTTTGTTGTTAAATACTCCGTTTTGGTATCATTGTTTAGACACCTTTTGTGCTCTGTCTTTTTTCCTCCATGATTTGCAGCTTTGAGAAACAGGCCATATGCCAATGTCCATTAAAGTAATTTTATATCCCCTGATTTCACCTTAGTGAAAGTGCCTGTGCCTGTGCCTGTGCCCTGTACAAGCAACCCTTTACTGATACTGAATCTGCTCTTGGAGTCTAGCACAGTAACAGGCACTCAGAATGTGACCTGTGAATTAAATTCAAACTCTGTCCAGCCCTATAAACAAACCAGGAAACGTCCAAAATAAACAGATAAAGATAACCCTGGCCTGCCTCTGGCCAAATAGTTTTGTAAGCAGGCAGCATGACGATGGGAGAAGATAGATATAGCAAATAGATATTAAATTCTTCTGCGTACGTAAAGGTAAATTAATGGTATTTAGCAGACAACCTGCAGCGATCATGATCGTTAACCACTTCACCTCAGCACCCATGTACATATGTGATGGATATCAGTTCAGTTACACAGTCTCATCAATTCACTTATACACTTTGTGAAATACAACAACAACACCATAAAACAATTTACCACTTACATACAGAGACTTCAAAACATTATCTGAATGATCAATATGCAGCAAACCTGTGAACAGAAAGACCAGCTACCAATGTGTTTGATCATCAGCTACAAAGGTTTGCGTTTCTCCACATTATTGATTCTCGAAATTCTTTGCATAATAAAAGTCACAGAAAGTTACAGATAGAAGTTTTGATCCATTTTCCCAGCAGCTCTACTGTGGTTCCATGTACGTAAAGCAGTTTTGACTATTAATTTAGTTAATATGTGCATTGTTTATTGTTTATTGGTTGCACCAACGTCCCACAAAAAAATCCTGGTAGGTGAAAACCTACTTGGCAGTAAAAACCTTTCTGATTCTGATTCTGATTCTGATTCTGATTCTGATTCTGATTCTGATTAATCACGCAGGCTGAGATGTTGACAAACATCAGTGACATGTTTTCGGGCCGCTCGGAGCCAAAGTGAGCCTCTCTTCATCGTGGCATCTTCCCAAGAGCAGCAGTTGCCCGTGGCCACATGCCCGTGCCGGGGGCAGCTTGTGGCGCCAGTGGTGTCATTCCCCCGCATCCATCAGTCTGGGGACCTGAGAAGCGTCCTCTCCTCTCCTGTACTGAAACTCTGTGCTGTGTGTGTGTGTGTGTGTGTGTGTGTGTGTGTGTGTGTGTGTGTGTGTGTGTGTGGGGCCTGAGAAGCGTCCTCTCCTCTCCGGCACTGAAAGGGAATCTGCCTCTCGTTCATTCATGCTGCTCTACTGGAGGACGACCGGAAGAAAGGGCTGGGCTTGTTTACGTGCTCGTCTGCGTTCCTCTGCACTCTGTGCTGTGTGCTGTGTGTGTGTGTGTGTGTGTGTGTGTGTGTGTGTGTGTGTGTGTGTGTGTGTGTGCTGTGCTGTGATACAGTGAAAGGATGCAATCCATTCCGGCCCAACCCTACATTGATCCCAGCGATTACTGCCTGTCCGTCATATCACTGGACACCTGCCGACCCACTTGTGCACACACACACACTAACACACACACACACACACACACACACACACACACACAACACACAAACACACACCCACACACACACACACACACACACACACAAACACACAACACACGCATGCATCACACGAACACACACATCACAGATACATGTGTTTACACAAACACATGCGTGAACGCAAACACTTCCACATACTTCACAAACACACACACACACACACACACACACACACACACACACACACACACACACACACATACATACTGGCTTCAGGCCAAGGCATGGGCACCAGCTGGGTCTGGGAGCTGTTCCAGCCCCGGACATGTCTAACCGCCCTGTCGGCTTCAGTGTCCTCGTGCAGAACTTCCGCCCAGATCCCCCAGGGTTCTAAACCAGGTGTGTCTCCATAGAAACAAGTCCCCCCAGGGTTCTCTAACCAGGTGTGTCTCCATAGAAACAGATCCCCCAGGGTTCTCTAACCAGGTGTGTCTCCATAGAAACAGATCCCTGAGGGTTCTCTAACCAGGTGTGTCTCCATAGAAACAGATCCCTGAGGGTTCTCTAACCAGGTGTGTCTCCATAGAAACAGATCCCCCAGGCTTCTAAACCAGGTGTGTCTCCATAGAAACAGATCCCCCAGGGTTCTATGACTAGGTGTGTCTCCATAGAAACAGATCCCCCAGGGTTCTATGACCAGGTGTGTCTCCATAGAAACAGATCCCTGAGGGTTCTCTAACCAGGTGTGTCTCCATAGAAACAGATCCCCCAGGGTTCTCTAACCAGGTGTGTCTCCATAGAAACAGGTGCCCTGCACCCTCGCCCTATACAGAACATGCCACTATTCAATGCAGGGTGGACTGTGTTAGCCTGGCCATTACCAGCCTGTGACTCCATTTCATTCCGTCTTTCAGTCTGGCAAAACCCAATGCATTTTCGTTTCCGAGATGGGCAGGTGCTTAGCTTGAGGTTTAAAATCATTGGAGTTCCCTTAACCAATCAGCAACGTTTGGTAAGCATACGGTAGATTAAACTCTTCCCAAAGCCAGTTGGGAGAAGAGCTACGACGTCCTTTCCAATCATAAAACTTACAAGACAATACTCTTGTTCTCCTTTTAATTTTCTGATGTTCTCGAGAGACAACTTTTCCGATAGCTTTTCGTGTCTTTTCCTCCAAGGCGAGTTTTGCGTCACAGCTCTGAACTGTTCGCTGATTGGTGCGGTTGGATTTTGAGTCCTGGAGACGATTGTCAACGGGGTTGGGCCAGACTGAGTATGAGCTTGAAATCAATTCAGGCGGAAATACGTAGGCTGGTGTCACCAGGCTCGGACTGTGTATGTCTGTGGCAAGATTTAGATTTTGTAAAAGACTATCTATTAAAATCTTACCATTCTTGTCAAAGTGTTTACACGCGGAACTCTGCATTTTCTCAACAGGTGATTTGATGCACAGTCAAATATGAGATAGGCAGCTTCAGAAAACAGATATCTTGTAAAACAAAACATATTATGAAACAAATGAAGCATTAAATTGTCAGTGCAACCTATAATGTGTTTGTGTAAACTAAATGATGTAACTGATCTGAAGTTAAACACATCAATGCGGGTGTTAAAATTGTCCAAATCCCCGTTTTTGCTTTTTAAATCTGCATCTTATGGGTTGAACATGACTCAACATGCCATGTTGCGTTAAAAATCATCCAAAACCTTGCAAGGCCCATCCTGACGCATCTAGGACCGCCTGGTATGTATGTATCCATATCCAGTGGTGTAGTCCACGCAGGCATACGGAGTATACCCACTTATTTTTCAGTCAGCATTGCGTATACCCACTTCTCAATACAGGGTGTTTATGGGCTGGCAATTTTTTTTGTTGCAAAATTAAGAGTATACCCACTTCTACAGGGACCACTACACCACTGTCCACAATACATCCTCAACGCATGGTTGTGTCAGGGCTATTAGTTCATAAGCAATACCAGGCATAGCCAGTAGGTTGCGCTAGAAGGATGATAATAACATGAAGACAAACAGGTGCCCCCAACAGGTGTTGGCATTGGGAATCTGAATGTTCTTGCAGGAAGGATTTAGATGTTGACACATTAGATTACTACTAATCATACCAAATGACCCAAGCCTAACACTACTAATATATAATCCCGAATCTTTCCTGATTTTCTGTTCTATGAACCTGTTTTAAGCACCAGCTTCATAGAATTTAAATAGTCTGTTAACTTTGTGACTCTGAGAAGAATTTACCATTACACTACTCAAATTTGGTACAACTCCAATGAACATGAACACTTGAAGGTGTAACATGCCAAACTCCATTCTTTAATAAACTGCTTAGGCTTGTTCAAACATGGAGCACTTAACAAGGTCTTCATAAAACTCTCAAAAGCTCTGATAAGTCTCTCTTCTACATGGGATCCAAAAGCATACAAAGCCTACAAGGGGCCAGCGTCTTCAGAATGAACATCACGGGGGGAGCTGTGGCGCAAGCGGCAGCATCCCTATACCATAAATGGGTTGGAATACCCATGGGGACCCGGTTCGAGTCCAAATCGCGGTCATTTCTCGATCCCTCTCCCGAATCTTTCTCCAGCTCACTTCCTGTCTCTCTCTACTATCCTGTCTGATTTAAGGCATAAAAGCCCAAAAAATAAATCTTTAAAAAAAGAATGAACATCACATT
>NC_137916.1:30793714-30796214 GCF_963457725.1 Sprattus sprattus | reverse complement strand
GGCGAAGTGATGATCCAAATCCTACCTGTGACAGATCTCAGGTTTCATTCAAGACGCTCATGCGTAAGCAACAGCTGTCCTGCCGCGGGGACAGACCGTGAGAGAGGGGGGAAAGTTCTCAGCGAAGGCTTGAAAGAAGACCAACGACCCGACTCACTTCTGGGTTCTTTGGAAATCACTTTTTGACTGGACAAGGTAACAGACAGCAAGTTCACCGTTTGTGGTGTAGTGGTTTTTCCTTTTTTTTTAGCGCGCTCTGGGGGTCTCGAGCCAAAGCATGCGTTGTGTTTGAAGTGTGTGTGGGCGGCAAGAGTGCTCGAGGAGTTGAGTTTGGAGCAGTGGGTCTTCGGTTCTTGAACTTCACGTTGTCAATGTCAGTGTAATGGTTAGCCTCACGCTATTTGAGTATAGCCAGTGTGTCTCCCGCTGTAGGAGCAATTTGATTTCTAAAAGTAACCTTTCTGAACACCTGCACAATTTTTAATCCATGATCATTAAACCAGTTCCACTTCAACAACAGCTGTCTGTTCACAAGTACAACACTGTCACCTGTAAACCTGGCCACAGACTGTCAGAAGGGGAACTCGAACGATACACGGAGAGTTGTCTTCCCTTAATTAATCTCGACTGACAATTTGTATTCATATAAAACCCTGATTTATGTTCTGTAGCCTATACTGGATATGTAAGACATCGTATATATTTTATTATATCTAATCCATTAGCCTACTTTGAAGGAATTTTCGGTCAGCAAACTATTTTAATGTTGCTTCTGAATATTTTCGTAATGTTGCTTCTGAATATTTGTTATGTTGCTTCTGAATATTCTGCATGCGAATGGTCAGAACACAGCAGCACACTGGCCAGACGACTGAGATGATCTTCTCGAAGTTTCATTCGTGACGGACAGCAAATCATGCAAATGCAGTAGGCCTACATCTTAAGTGAAACAGGGCAAAACAATGACAATAACACCAGGACCAGCACCTGCAGAGATGCGATCTGGAGAAATAGCGAGCTCGGCAAGTCCGCATGCTTGAAAGCTTACCCACGGTTATTGCATAGAGCGCCAATTGCATAAGCTGCGAGTCAAACATGCTGACAATATACATGGAATGGCGTACTTCAAGCAGCCGCTGCAAGGATAGAAACAGATGACAAATTGCCTGGAACTTTAAGAAGAAATTTTGTAAAACATTTGGTGAATTTACATTTTCAATTAAAATGAAATGTTCATGCACAGTACAATAACTGTCCTTGTAGCCTGTAATATTAATATTATGGTATCTGTGATATTCTTGATGAGTAATCAGGGCTTATCGTCAACATAATATTTTTTTATATTAACTTGAGTTTGAATTATTTTCATTTCAAGGAAAAGGAAAGCTCAAGGAAAACTCAGAGGCACATTTACTTTTTTTCTGCCATATCATTAGCAACCTGTAATTTATCAATACATTAAGCCTACAATCATTAAGAAAAAACACTTTTTATGAATAATTAGCTATTCCGTTTCTTCTTTTTTTGAGGTATTGAAATATTAAGTGTATTCAGATTTCTGAAAAGCATTTCATGTACTATTAAATTTGCAAAAATATATTGGAACATGATTAGAAATCAAGGCACTCGAATGGATCTGAAAAAAGGTACAAATGCTCAAGTTGTACACGATCAGGGTACAAGCACTGTACCTTTACCATTGCTACCAACTATTTAACATGTTAAAACGTTTCAGTTAGAATTTGAGGGGTGCAACCACTAATCTTTCCATTAAAATTCCATTGCGCCATTTGTAGCCGGTGCCAATGACATCATGTCATTGTTTTTCTCTCTTCTTTTTAATTGTTTTTACATCTTTAGAGACCTAGGATGGACCAGTAGGAAGGTCTAGTAGGATCCATGACTTGCATGTTGCACTCGATGAGTGTGCATGATCTGAGTCTGTGAGTTATTCACACCCACAGCTTCATGTCCCTGGAAGAACAGTTTCACAAGTTTTGTCATGCCTAGTTTAATTAATCTGGTAGGAAAATAAATAAATGGTCCACTTATTCAACATTAGTGAATATTATGAAATCAACATTATTAGCTTATTATGTCCATCCATATTAGTGCTTGTGTGTTTTCTTTATTTTCTGCAAAAATAATGAACACAAATGCCTCCACACATGCAAATATCAACTGAGCAGTGGGCATAGTATGGGTAAAAACACAAAAATAGATTGAATTGTCAACATATTGATTGTAGAAATACATTGTATTAAGAAACTGCATCAAAATTACAATACATTGCATTAATGTGGACATATAACTGATTGATGGATTCTTAAAAAGGCTAACAGACCTTTTTTTTCTTTATTATTCTGAAATCATTTTTCAACCTTTGTCTTGCTCAATGTCAACCATCTTCATAGATGCAGTGGGCAACACATCCCTGAACATGGCCGTGGGGATGGGGATTGTTAAAAGACGAAGAAAAAATCCTGTTCAAGGGCACTTC
>NC_137916.1:30781214-30783714 GCF_963457725.1 Sprattus sprattus | reverse complement strand
CAAAGTTTAAAAAAAAAAATATATTTTTGCCAATCATTTTTTTGGGGGGGGGAATTTTCAAAGTATTATACAGCAAAATATACTTTGTTATAATTGGTGCAGTAAAGAACAACATTACATAGACATAACATATAAAACATAAACAATAAAGACAAGGTTATAAGAATGCCCGCCCCCCCACCCAAAAATAACTAAATATATATATATATATATATATATATATATATATACTGTATATATATAAATAAAAAAACAGGACACACAGAACTAGGCAATGAGAACAAAGGATGAATGTTCCTACAGAGCTAAAATGTAAAGTTGAGCAATTGGCATGCGTGGAGATGATTTACATGGCAGGTAGCTTGATTTGATCTCTGACATGAGTGCTAAAAGGGTTCCATATCTCAAAAAACCTCCTTGCAGAGCCCCTTAATGAGTGTTTTATCTTTTCAAGTTTAAGAAAATACAGCACATCTTCAATCCAGTGTGTAAAGGTGGGAGGATGGGGATCTTTCCACTTGAATAAGATTAAACGTCTGGCAATAAAAGTCACAAAAGCAATGGAATCTGACTGTGTTTTTTACCATTTAAGATGGTCTGGGGAGGCACCAAAAAATGGCCATGAATGGGCAAGGACTGATGGTTATATTCCCACCTATGCATTCTGAGAAAGCTTCAAAAACCAAAGACCAAAAGTTTTTAAGTTGGCTGCAAGCCACAACATGTGGGCATGAGTAGCAGGGGATGAATGGCATCGACTGCAGATGGGACTAACGTCTGGGAAGTGTCTTGAAAGTTTTAGGTTGGTCCAGTGTGAGCGGTGTAAAATTTTAAATTGCATAAGGCTGTGCCTAGCACAAATCGATGATCCATGTACTCTTTGCAGGATAGAGAGCCACAAATCGTCAGTAATGCCTTCACCTAAATCAAATTCCCACATTTTTTCAAAGTTGATCTATGAAGTGGATCTAAGCTTATACAGCTGGTCTTCAGAAGTCACTTATAAAGCGTCCTATATGTCATGTGTTTTTTCATTCTTTCTCTGGCACCCACAAGTAATTGTAATTTGAGTAGTAAAAATAGTTTTCTTTCCCAGACAGCCTATATCATGTTTTACACATCGTGTCCTTAATTTCACTCTGATAATAAAAGATGTACCATCGTTAAATAGGAATGTCAAAGTTTGTCATGGGTTTCATGCTTCTCTGGGTTAGTGTGTGTGTGTGTGTGTGTGTGTGTGTGTGTGTGTTTGTCATGGGTTTCATGCTTCTCTAGGTTAGTGTGTGTGTGTGTGTGTGTGTGTGTGTGTGTGTGTGTGTGTGTGTGTGTGTGTGTGTGTGTGTGTGTGTGTGGGTTTCATGCTTCTGTGTTTAAAATAATCTCATGGCCGTCTGGCAGTGTCCTGTTTTAAATCGGGGTGCTCATCATTAATATACTTCAAAGTAGCCAGTGTGGTTGTGATGACACCCAGCTCCCTTCAAACACCATAGCTTAGCACAGAGTCTCTAACAGATGAACATATACATAATGTTTACAGAGGTATCACTCTGCACCGTAGCTTAGCACAGAGTCTCTAACAGATGAACATATACATAATGTTTACAGAGGTATCAATCTGCACCATAGCTTAGCACAGAGTCTCTAACAGATGAACATGTACATAATGTTTACAGAGGTATCACTCTGCACCATAGCTTAGCACAGAGTCTCTAACAGATGAACATATACATAATGTTTACAGAGGTATCACTCTGCATCCTTAAAGGACGGCCTCCAGACTCAGAGTCAGATTTGGCAACAGTATATTCTGCTAGACATGTGGATTTGTTCATGAGTACAGATCTGCTAGACCTGTGGATTTGTTCATGAGTACAGATCTGCTAGACGTGTGGATTTGTTCATTAGTACAGATCTGCTAGACATGTGGATTTGTTCATGAGTACAGATCTGCTAGACATGTGGATTTGTCCATGAGTACAGATCTGCTAGACATGTGGATTTGTCCATGAGTACAGATGCAAAACATGAAGGGTGTTGTAATTTGTGAGATGGCAGTTTGGGCAAAAATATGGAAGCACTTACATTTTTCAGATGAATATTTCAGTGCTTCCTTGTTTTTTGCATGCATATGTAGTGACTTGTGCCATTCATTATGTACATTGTATGTATGTGCAGCATTTTGAAATGACATTTAGAAATGTGATCTGCACATAATTAGTTTGTAACTGCCCTTGTGTTTACCTAAAGCTTAATAGGACACATAACTCACAACTACTGGTGCTGTTCAGGGCCTCGTTTCCCGACAACGACGTATCTTAACGGCCTACGTGGATTTTGGCGACATCATAGACTCATCATTGCCGTAAGTGCGGCGTCGGGAAACCGCTCTGCAATATCCCTCTTACGACCGATTTCAAGTCCTTTTTAGCGTTCGGGAAACTGGGCCCAGGGCTGTAGTGGTAAAATTAGAGGTGGGTAAACTACATTTATGAATTTTGTG
>NC_137916.1:30723714-30776214 GCF_963457725.1 Sprattus sprattus | reverse complement strand
TCTCGCCATCCTCTCTCTCCCTCTCTCTATCTGTTTTCCTCTTTCCATCCGTCTCTCCTCATATCTCTTTCTCTTTTCATCTTGCTATCATTTATCCCATTTAGTTTCACAGTCCCTCTGTCTATCCGCTCGGGTTCAACTCATCTACTCATTCCTCTGCACTTTGATCTTATTCTCTTGTCCTCTCCTCGTTCCTTCGTTCTCTTTCTCACTACATCTCTCTGTTGTTCTCCAAGTTCAAGTCTTTCCTTTCCCGTACGCCTCCTAATCCACTGTAATACCCTTTCCTGTAACATAACATTCCCATCCCCTATGCTTCCTCCCGGGAATACCAATGGCTACTAATGTAATTGCAGTTGGCATGTATTACCTCCACAAGCAATCACAGATGGAATGGAATGCTGGACATAAACTCCCCATCGGGCTGTGTTACTGTTGCTGACTCATAGCATCCAAGCTCCTGAAAAGGTCAATAGAGTTCAGGTTCAGGTTCAGACTCTGAACTCCAAATAGTTATAGGGTTAAAAAGGTATTTGGCTCCTCATAACATCCAAGCTCCTGAAAAGGTCAATAAAGTTCAACATCAGGTTCAGACTCTGAACTCCAAATAGTAATAGGGTTAAAAAAGGTATTTGGTTCCTCAGGAAGATTACATTGTGACTAATTGAGTTCATGCATGTGAGTATTTATAGTAGAAAAAAGCTGCAATTTGGGTGTAGATACTTGACTGACACATTCTACCAGTCTGACCGCAGCCCTGCAGTGTCAGCAATGGTGTTGAGAGCTGATGAGGAGTGTCAAAAGACAAGGTGATTTTTCAAGATAGCTCTCCTTCTCTCCTTTGCACAGCTTAGCCAACTTGGATGGTCATACCTGATGAAAGAGTAATGGGTAAAGCAAGGTACTAACAGCACCAAGGTCATAGGTGTGTGTGTGTGTGTGTGTGTGTGTGTGTGTGTGTGTGTGTGTGTGTGTGTGTGTGTGTGTGTGTGTGTGATGAAAGAGTAATGGGTAAAGCAAGGTACTAACAGCACCAAGGTCATAGGTTGATACCCAGGGAACAAGAGTACTGGGAAACAAGGCGCTGCTCTAATGTGGCGGGATGAGGTTTGAAAATGGGAGAAAAGATAAGCTTGTCTTACTGCTTTGGAAATGGCCGACCGCCATGCCTGTTCTCATTTGTTAGTCAAGGAAACTTGTTTTTTTTCTAGTTATTTATACAGTTGTTGTTTGACGCTTGTATTTCTGCCACCCTGGGAGTTTATTTTTGATACAGACTCTGGATGTTAGTAGGTCATTATTAGTTTTTTTGTTTGTCTATAACAGCTGCTTTAAAGCCCTTACTTAAAAAGAATAATTTATGATGCATACGAATGAACAAGTATATCGTCACTGTACTGTAACTCGCTTGGATCAAAAGATTCTGCTAAATGAAGTTACATATAAGAGGATCTCAATCTAGCCTGGAATGATTTACACAAAGTATTCATATCAGGCCACAATGTAAGCGGGAAGGATTAGATTGGTGTGAACTGCTTCCTAACCAATCCAATGATCCGTGAAGATGGATCACAAAGTTGCAATGCTGATTAACGGTAAACACTGTTGAGTGCCAGACTTTCATCAAGTTCTGGACACATTTTTTGTCCGGGAGAGACAGCCTTGTTTGTGGCCCGTTTAAGAGCAATCCAATACCAAAATGTCAACAAGTTGTCCCCCACACAAGAACTCCTGTCAGAAAGTGCCACAGTCACGTCTGACCCTGTGAAACCAGGAGCCCATGTGGTGTGGCAGTGATATTCACTGTGTGTGTGTGTGTGTGTGTGTGTGTGTGTGTGTGTGTGGCAGTGATATTCACTGTGTGTGTGTGTGTGTGTGTGTGTGTGTGTGTGTGTGTGTGTGTGTGTGTGTGTGTGTGTGTGTGTGTGTGTGTGTGTGTGTGTCTATGTGTGTGTGTGTGTGTGTGTGTGTGTGTGTGTGTGTGTGTGTGTGTGTGTGTGTGTGTGTGTGTGTGTGTGTGTGTGTGTGTGTGTGTGTGATATTCACTGTAAAGGTGTCAGACGCTGCTGGTGCCCCTCGACCCAGCACTTGACCCAATCTGTTTGAACTCGGGCTCGGGTTGCTTATTTACTGCGAGACACACACACACACACACACACACACACACGAACACACACACACACACACACACACACACACACACACACACACACACACACAGAGACACACTACCCTGGAGAGACATTGTCAGGCCTTGGTGGGCTGCGTTGTCGGACAACATGTCTGAGCAGCACTGGCACAATGCTGGAAGTATACTCATGTTGCGATCATGTTTGTTCGGCGAGGTTGTTTTCTTTTAGTGTGTACACTTAACAGCGAAGTGAGGTTTAATGACCGATTAAATGGCAGATGGATCGAAACTGACTGGTTTTGTGAGACATAAACACACACACACACACACACACACATACACATGCGTACATGCACACTAGAGTGCGGCTCACACTGCATATTTGTGTGTGAACCCGACCAGACAGAGTCAGAGATAGTAGTAACTGAGCCCACCCTTTTTATGTCCAGAGCTCAACGCAGTGCATGGAAGCATGATTACCATGGTTACAGCATGATTACCATGGTTACAGCATGATTACCATGGTTACAGCTTGATTACCATGGTTACAGCTTGATTACCATGGTTACAGCATGATTAAAATGGTTACAGCTTGATTACCATGGTTACAGCTTGATTACCATGGTTACAGCTTAATTACCATGGTTACAGCATGATTACCATGGTTACAGCTTGTCTGTTTAGCAATATCCCACATGTGTGGACACCTTGTAAATTACCGTCAAAATGCATTTTTTATGCAGTTTTATATAAGCTATATCGATCGATAGGTGTTTTAAAACACACACACACACACACACACACACATATACACACACACATACATTATGCTATGTCATCAGCAGTCTTCAGTGCAGTTTTTGCAGTGCAGTTGCATCCATGCATCTATGGTCTAACCATGATCTATGGTTCAGCAACAGCCTTGGTACATCCAAAACGCATGTAAAACTCAATTTTTAA
The DNA here is from genome assembly GCF_963457725.1 of Sprattus sprattus. Lineage (NCBI taxonomy): Eukaryota > Metazoa > Chordata > Actinopteri > Clupeiformes > Clupeidae > Sprattus > Sprattus sprattus. Next base: position 30,773,123 of record NC_137916.1, on the reverse strand, counting down.
AAAACATTTGTTTTAATTATTTCATTTGTTTGAGTCATATTTGCTAACACTTGATATATAACTATAACTACTAAGTAGATTGCTAAGCAGTAATAAGCTTACAAAGAGTAACTTAGCCAATTGACAACCACCATGGAAGACACATCAAAGTATTTTGATGCACAGCTAACCTGACGTTTGTCCCAGCTAACCCAGCATTTCAAATCAAAATGGAGTCTTACCAGATTATACATTTGTCAATATTTACAACCTGAAAATTCAATTAATCTCAGCAATAAATTGGAAGTAGCCCAACACAGTAAGGTCATCATTGTTATATAGTTTTACACTATATTTTCCTTAAAAATATTACTTAGGTAGGTTAAGTAGGTTGGCCCATCCTTATAAGTATGAAATGTTTGCTGCCTAGTAATTTCTAATTTTTGTCCGTACCCAACCGTGTGGTCCCGCTGGGCTCGGGTAAGGAATCCACCCTCTAATAAACACACAGGATGTGAATAAAACACTTTCTGATGCCAGTACTGAATCATTCCTTGCAATAATAAACCCATTCTTCTTCTACATTGACTTGAATGAGTCGTCCTTGTAGCTGGCAGGATGGAAGAGGGGTAGAGGGGTCAGCATGACTCATTCTCTCTGCCTCGGAGTTGAAATGCCAATTTAAGCACACACACACACACACGCACACACACACACACACACACACACACACACACACACACACACACACACACACACACACACACACACACACACACACACACACACACACACCTCCCTCATGGCCTCTGGAGTGGTCATCCCGGGTCTCTGCTCCCATCTCTTCCCTGAGGACTTGAGGCAGATGAGCCAAGTGCTTCATGTCATTTCATTTTCAGTTCAATGGCTTTATTGGCATGCCTGCATACAATACAACGTTGCCAAAGCATGTTTACATAGAATGCACAATCACAATTGACATAAATAAACAATACAAATACATTTTTTTTTTTTTTAAAGCAATAAGTTATAGATGGTAACAATGTGGTATACAAACATATAACAGGTTCATTTTCAATTCATTTATCTGTTTGTACTAAGCAGAGGGAAATTCTTGTTTGTACTTCTTTAACCAAGTGCACTTAGTGAATGACATTGTTCTGCTGGTTTGTGCACTAATACTGATAATAGTAATGAGTTCTGCTGGTTTGTGCACTAATACTGATAATAGTAATGAGTTCTGCTGGTTTGTGCACTAATACTGATAATAGTAATGAGTTCTGCTGGTTTGTGCACTAATACTGATAATAGTAATGAGTTCTGCTGGTTTGTGCACTAATACTGATAATAGTAATGAGTTCTGCTGGTTTGTGCACTAATACTGATAATAGTAATGAGTTCTGCTGGTTTGTGCACTAATACTGATAATAGTAATGAGTTCTGCTGGTTTGTGCACTAATACTGATTATAGTAATGAGTTCTGCATTAGCTCTGGACTGCCTATCTGAGCGCTCATCCATTGAATGTTTCATCTTGTTCCAGTGGCCTTTCTGAGGAGGCCTGTTTTATTATATTGTTGATTTGTCCTCATTAAAGAGGCGAAGACAGTCTTTTTTAATACCACAGCTACAGAGTCCCTAAAGCCAATGACTTCATGTTGGTTTGACTAGCAGTGAAGTCAAAGTTTGATTCCTCCCCACCCCACCACCCAACACACCCCCATCCACCCCAACACCCAACACCCTGACCTTGACCCCGCCCCCTCCTCTTCCTGCAGGGCCTTGCTGAGAGAGCCCAGTGTGGTGGCATCTCTCGTGGAGCAGAATGCAAAGATGGCCGGCCTGCTCCTCCCGACTGATGGCACCGACGTGTTCCGCCGCTTCACGCGGGAGTCGCTGGCGGGCATCGAGCGCCGCATGGAGGAGGAGGCGGCTGAGAAGGCGCGCATCAAGGAGCTGAACGCCAACGCCGGCACTACTGAGGAGGAGGACGAGGATAACGGCCCCAAACCCTCCAGTGACCTCGAGGCAGGGAAGGCCGTGCCCTTCATCTACGGAGACGCACCCCCAGAGCTGATTGCCACGCCCCTAGAGGAACTGGACCCCTACTACAAGGCTCAGAAGGTCCGAATGGCTGACTTCATGGGTGTTTCTGTGTGTGTGTATGTGTGTTCATAAGGGCATGTTTGTGTGCGTGTGTGTGTGTGTGTGTGTGTGTGTGTGTGTGTGTGTCTGTGTGTGTGTGTGTGTGTGTGTGTGTGTGTGTGTGTGTGTGTGTGTGTGTGTATGAATAATGGCACCGCTGAAGTCCTTGGATTTGATTCTCAGGGGGCGTGCATACCGATAAATGTCAATCCTCAAACTTGATTTCAGAATAAAATAAAAGTAAAAATCAAATATTCTTTATGCATAGGCATGATCACTGATTAGAAAAGTCAAAGATAAAAACCTCATATGAACATCTTACTGCTTTCCATCCTAAGGTGCATAAATCACATTGTACACTCAAACATGAATGCATGAATAATGAACGCTTATATTAACCACATCATACCTCTTTCTCTCTCTTCATTTCAGACCTTTATCGTCATCAACAAAGGGAATACCATCTTCAGGTTCAACGCTGAGCCGGCCTGCTACTGTCTGAGCCCCTTCAGTATTGTCAGACGAGGAGCCATTAAAGTTCTTATACATTCATATCCTTACTAACTCTACAACAAGTCAGTGTTAAAACTAGAAACATAAATACCTCCAGTTTTGTTCGATATTGGAAGAATAACATTATTTGTCTCGTATGTAGTACATAGTTCTTCTTCTTCCAAATGTTGTCTAATTGCACAGAATTGAGTTTTTGTTACACTTATGACTGAGTCGTACCCGTAACTGTGCAAAATGTAAGTCTGAACTGGACAGTAAAACCCACACAGCCTCGCTCTGTTCCTTAACTCTCTCACACACACACACACACACACACACACACACACACACACACACACACACACACACACACACACACACACACACACACACACACGCACACACACACACAGCCTCGCTCTGTTCCTTAACTCTGGTGTAAATTGTTCAGCATGTTCATCATGGTCACTATTCTGGCCAACTGCGTGTTCATGACGATGAGCGACCCTCCAGCTTGGAATAAAATTATGGAGTAAGTTTGAGCTTTAATCCTTTGCACCAACCACAGCCACTTAAGAGTCTTCTCTCCCTTTTGAACAGCTACTGTTGTCTGGGAAGTCCCGCCCCTCTTTTTCCGGCCAATTTGATTTTGCCTGAGAAGTGGGTCTGGCAAACATTTGTACAGAAGTTAATTTCAGCATTCTCAGGATCCCTGGGACCAATCACAAACTGGCTTTTGGCTACCTGGCGCGCCATTGGCGGATTTAAAATAACCACGTCTACGTAACAAAAGCGAAAGCAAAGACAGAAGCACAGTAAAACTATATACTGCTCTCGCGGCTGTCTTGGATGATTTCAAAGGCAAGTTTTCTTTGAAAATAGAACAGAAACCTGCTCTGGAACAATTCATACAGAAAAAATATGTGTTTGCTTTATTACCGATCGTTGTATCGTTGTATAGTATCGTTGGTCTGATTGGTTAAAGGCGTGTCCAATTACGTGACTGAAGTGGACCTCCATTTAGTACTTCGCCAGACTAACTGAGCAAATGAAATGCAGTGAAGGGCCGGGGAATTCCCAGACAACAGCTACTGAGCTTTCCTACAAAAAGTTGACTTGGCTTGTCCTTCCTTACAGGGGAGAACACAGGTACAACATGACCCGTCCGAATGACCTATAAATTAATACACAAATGTTTTGTCTCGCAGGTATGTTTTTACTGGTATCTATACATTTGAAGCAACTATGAAAGTGCTAGCCAGAGGATTCTGTATTGGAGATTTCACATTCCTTCGCGACCCATGGAACTGGCTTGATTTTATGGTCATCAGCATGGCGTGAGTACAGAGGAGGACAAGGTGGCCATTCACGTAACCGAATGGATGCAATGTATGTGTTTGTGTCTGAGTGTGTGTGTGTATGTGTGTGTGTGTGTGTGTGTGTGTGTGTGTCTGTGTGTGTGCGCACATGTGTGTGTGTCTGTCTATCAGTGACCTATTCAGTGCCTTGCTAGGTGACATTAAAACTAAGTGAAGTTGCCCCCTATGACTGCCATCTTCACCCATCCACTGCCGCCCCCCCATCCCAACAATGACTGCTTGCCAAATGAAAAGGTTTTGCCCCATGTGAAGTGGGGTCATGGATTGGTTCTATATTTAGATCCTCTCTCCATCCAGTCTGCCTAGCTCTGGCTCCCCTTCTCTCCAGCCAGTCTGCCCAGCTCTGGCTCCCCTCCTCATTAGAGTCCAGTCTGCCTAGCTCTGGCTCCCCTCCTCATTAGAGTCCAGTCTGCCTAGCTCTGGCTCCCCTTCTCTCCAGCCAGTCTGCCTAGCTCTGGCTCCCCTCCTCATTAGAGTCCAGTCTGCCTAGCTCTGGCTCCCCTCCTCATTAGAGTCCAGTCTGCCTAGCTCTGGCTCCCCTCCTCATTAGAGTCCAGTCTGCCTAGCTCTGGCTCCCCTCCTCATTAGAGTCCAGTCTGCCTAGCTCTGGCTCCCCTCCTCATTAGAGTCCAGTCTGCCTAGCTCTGGCTCCCCTCCTCATTAGAGTCCAGTCTGCCTAGCTCTGGCTCCCCTCCTCATTAGAGTCTAGTCTGCCTAGCTCTGGCTCCCCTCCTCATTAGAGTCCAGTCTGCCTAGCTCTGGCTCCCCTCCTCATTAGAGTCCAGTCTGCCTAGCTCTGGCTCCCCTCCTCATTAGAGTCCAGTCTGCCTAGCTCTGGCTCCCCTCCTCATTAGAGTCCAGTCTGCCTAGCTCTGGCTCCCCTCCTCATTAGAGTCCAGTCTGCCTAGCTCTGGCTCCCCTCCTCATTAGAGTCCAGTCTGACTAGCTCTGGCTCCCCTCCTCATTAGAGTCTAAAGTGCTAGCTAGTAGTTCCTTGCTGCTGATGTCGTTACAACTCAGAGAAACCACGTAGACAAAGACTTCTCCAAAAAGAACCTACTCAGACAGACGCTTATGGAACATATCTGTCTTGGATCTGGCCCATTAAAAGTGATGATACATGGGGGAAATTGTTTAGCAATGTGGTCGGGCAATAAAATGACTAGCATTCTAATTAGATTATTATTAGAAACGTTTTTTAATATTAATCTCAGTTCTCAAGATATACATGTGTTGCATATCAATGCTTAAGTGGCCAGTGTATCAATGTATCATTCAACGGAGACCTTGAATGAAAGAGACAGAGACACCACGATGAACTTCAGAAGTGTTCAGTAAAATGAGACACTTTATGGGTAAAGATCGACATCTGCAAAACAGAACTAGATCCACTCAAGAACCAGATCCCGATCCATCAGTTTTTTCATCAGTAAGATGACGATGAAGTGTAGTCAATGTGGATGAAGGTAGTCATGGATCACTCTCACACACACAAACACACACACACACACACACACACACACAGACACACACACACACCCACACACACACTCACACACACACACACACGCACACACACGCACACACACACACACACACACGCACACACGCACACACATATTCACACATGTAGTCACGGATCACTTCATGTCTGTTAATTGTGTCGTTTAATGGACTGTAGGTTTAGTTTGTTTGATTTATAATAAGTTAAGTGGTGGACTGCGGGGGTTTATAGGCCTCAGATGATCCAATACTACCACAAAGCCTTTAAGAGTAATCCCCACACATAACCTGTGGTATCTGTGGTTAAACGTGACGGTGTAGACAGTGGGATGCCAGGATGGGGATCTTCCCAAATAGTAAGCCCGCATCAATGTATAAAAACAGTGTTTATAACTCATTTACAAGGGCTTATTAATTACTTACAAAAGGTTTACAACAATTTATAAACCATTTATAATGGAGTCTTATTGTAAAGTGGTACCTCATTTTGTATCCATTTGTATTGTTGTCAGCAAAAGCTTCTGTGTGTTGAGGAGAAGTTATATGTAACTCCACTGAACCTTGTTTGTCTGCACTGTGTGTATCCACAGGTATGTCACCGAGTTCGTCGATCTGGGCAATGTGTCTGCTCTTAGGACATTCCGAGTTCTCCGTGCCCTGAAAACTATCACTGTAATTCCTGGTATGTGCTAACAATTCCTGGTATGTGCTAACTGAATCAACTTAAGATTTGTTTGTCCACAAATAGTTAAAAATAAACAATGTCGCAACCCCATAGGAAGTATCTAAGCATATGTACGTTACATAGGTGCTTTATCGGATTCAGAATGTGCTATGTTAATGCCAAATCATTGATTACCACACCAATATGCCAATACACCGATGTGTCTCTGTTTGAGGTAGATGTACACCATAGGTATTCATTCTATAACAATCTCTTGTTCGACTGTATGTTCCCAACCCCTTTTAAAATCGAATGCAAAAACCTTGCTCTGAAAACAACCTTTGAAATCTTGGTGCCAGGTCTGAAAACCATCGTGGGTGCCCTGATCCAGTCGGTGAAGAAGCTCCGTGACGTGATGATCCTCACCGTCTTCTGTCTGGCTGTCTTCGCCCTGGTGGGCCTGCAGCTCTTCATGGGTAACCTGCGGCAGAAGTGTGTCATCTGGCCACCGCAGTCCAACTTCACGCTGGAGACGTACACCTCCACCCCAGACAACACCACAAACAGCACCTTTGACTTCACGGCATACATCGATAACCGAGGTATCCACTCACCATCCATAAATAATAATAATAATAATAATTCTTTTTATTTTTTAACACACTTTTCATTTAAAAGAATCTAAGAGTGCCTACATATTAGAAACTAACTATAATAATACAATAAAATAAATGAGTTAACATAAGCATAATAGAAAACTTAGTGGTGCTAGATTTAACACAAGGACAGAAATGCCTTCCTGAATAAAATAAAACTAAATAAATGACTGAGGGAATAACATGATGGATTTTGATTTGTTCCTGGACTCCCCTATGGGTGTAATTTCTGTAATATCAGGAGCCTGTCAACTTAAAATTATATTTAAAAAAAAAGCTAATTAAAGAACAGAAACAGTGCAGTGTTAACATGTTAAAAAAATGTAAAACATTTTCCTGAATGATCTTCTGATCTCCAAACCCCAATCGTCTAGACAACCATTACTTCCTGGAGGGTAGTTTGGATCCGATGCTGTGCGGGAATGCCTCAGACGCAGGGTGAGTCTCTCTCTTCTTGTTCCCCACACACACACACACACTCACTCAGACGCCGGGTGAGTGTCTCTGCTTCTTCTCATTCTTCTCATGAAATTATTTTATTTCATTATTATATTATATATTATATTTATTTAATTTATCCTAAACTGTTGTGTTATACTGTATATTTGCAGTTTAAGTACATTGAGAGCTACTAAACCCAGAACAAATTCCTTGTATATGAAAATGCACTTGGCCAATAAACATGATTCTGATTCTGATTCTGATTATAGAATAGAATAGAAAAGCCTTTATTGTCATTGTATTTGCTTCTCCTGTTGGTGCGACGAGGGACAACATATAACACAACAACAACATATAACACAACAATATTACATATCTAAAAACAGTAGGAATAGCATACAAATATATATAAATAATAGATAATAAATGGAATAGATTTAAGTACTTATATAAATATATATACCCATACTATGACATACAATATACACAACAACAGCACACAGTATAGCAGAATATATATATATAGATACTTATATACAATATATACAACAACAGCACACAGTATAACAGAATATATATATATATATATATATATATATATATATATATATATTATGGCATGCCGTTCAGGAAATTAACATTTGAATATATATATACAAAAGTCTGAATATATATACAAAAGTCTGAATATATATACAAAACTCTGAATATATATACAAAAGACTGGATATATATATACAAAAGTCTGAATATATATACAAAACTCTGAATATATATACAAAAGTCTGAATATATATACAAAACTCTGAATATATATACAAAACTCTGAATATATATATACAAAAGTCTGAATATATATACAAAAGTCTGAATATATATACAAAACTCTGAATATATATACAAAAGTCTGAATATATATACAAAACGAAGTCTGAATATATATACAAAACTCTGAACTCTGAAGCGCTCAATCCGTCTTTGTCCGCCATATTGGATTGAGCGTTTCCTATTAAATCAATGGTACCAAAATGTTTATAATTACGTATTTTCTGCTTTATGAAATACTGTATTTCTGTTGTATTGTTCAATTTTGACATTGATTTCTCACTAGAAATGCAATAATAACACGTTTATTTTACACCGTTTGACTTCACCAAGGATATTTTTAGAGGCAATTTCTCCATTCACTTGACTGGGGTCTTGTCAAAACCTTCGTACTTTCTTGTTTTCTGCTTCATGAAATACTTTTTTTTCTGTTATACGGCTAAAATTGATTAAACATTGATTTCTCGCTAAAAATGCAATAATAATAACACGTTCATTTTGCATCGTTTGACTTAGCGAAGGACATTTTTACGTTTAAATGGGATAGCCTACATCGTATCCTCTCGTCACATGATCAAATAGGGACTTGACATTGGACAAAAAATGATTACCCAGAAATCCTCATTGCATATTCCAATGAAAATAAGACATTATTCATTGAATTGAATAGTTTTTTTTTTAATAGTTTCCATAGTTTATGTAGGATAAGCATATAATTGTGTTATAGATTGCTACTGACCATTTCCCTTCTACAAAATAATACTCACCATGACCTAGATAGGTTGGCCATTCCAAGGGTATAAATACCATAAGGTACTTCAAAACAATTTAACTAGTCATCGGTCGCGGGTGTGTTTCCTGAAAATAGGCTATCCTTACGTACTCGCAAACATGACATTTTGTGAAGCACCCGACGAGGCAAAATCCCGGACGATTTGGGAATCCCTGCCGGACGCATTTTTTAGGTCTGAAAAAGAGGACACGTCCGAAAAAGAGCACGTCTGGTCACCCTACCATATGAACAGAAAAACAGTATTTCATGAAGCAGAAAACAAGGAATTACGAAGGTTTTGACAAGACCCCAGTCAAATCAATGGGGAACCTGCCTCTAAAAATATCCTTCGTGAAGTCAAACGGTGTAAAATAAACGTGTTATTATTGCATTTCCAGTGAGAAATCAATGTCAAAATTGAACAATATAACAGAAAAACAGAGTTTCATGAAGCAGAAAATACGTAATCACAAACATTTTGGTACCATTGATTTAATAGGAAGCGCTCAATCCAATATGGCGGACAAAGACGGATTGAGCGCTTCAGAGTTCAGAGTTTTGTATATATATTCAGACTTAGTTTTGTATATATATTCAGACTTTGTTTTGTATATATATATTCAGACTTCGTTTTGTATATATATTCAGACTTTTGTATATATATTCAGAGTTTTGTATATATATTCAGACTTTTGTATATATATATTCAGAGTTTTGTATATATATTCAGACTTTTGTATATATATTCAGACTTCTGTATATATATTCAGAGTTTTGTATATATATTCAGACTTTTGTATATATATATCCAGACTTTTGTATATATATTCAGAGTTTTGTATATATATTCAGACTTTTGTATATATATTCAGACTTTTGTATATATATATTCAAATGTTAATTTCCTGAACGGCATGCCATAATATATATATATATATATATATATATATATATATACTTACATACAATATATACAACAACAGCACACAGTATAACAGAATATATATATATATATATATATATATATATATATATATATATATATATATATATATACTTACATACAATATATACAACAACAGCACACAGTATAACAGAATATATATATATATATATATATATATATATATATATATATATATATATATATATACTTATATACAATATATGCAACAACTATTATTAACAATTTTGCCTCAGTGGAAGTTTACATTATCCAGGGGGTGAAACCAATGTCAGATAGTCCTCTGCCCTCTGTTCAGGCAAAGACGTATGGGCAAACAAGCATACAAATATGGTTCAGGAGCTAAACAGAAGCAGGATATGATATGTATTTGCACCCTGGCTAAAGATTTGGGTTGCAGAACTATGATTTCTCTGGTAGTCATACTGGTAGCGATTCATATGAATGTTTTCGTGTATTGATTTTTAATGTTTGTAGTTTTTGTTTGTATGGTTTGTGTATGCTGTCTGCATTTACATTACTAAGAGGTGTGATTTTCCCTTCCGCTCGGCTGGCAGTGGCTGTCCTGATGGATATTTGTGCCTAAAGGCCGGAAACAACCCCAACTACGGCTACACAAACTACGACTCGTTCGGCTGGGCCTTCCTGGCTCTCTTCCGTCTGATGACACAGGACTACTGGGAGAACCTCTTCCAGCTGGTTAGTGCAAACACAAGCCTATGTTCATTTACAGTATATTTAATCAGAAGGTTGCTAGTTCAATTCCCTGTCGAAGCGTCCTTGAGCAAGACACTGAACCCCTAATTGCTCCTAATGTGCAGTGTGCCATCAGTGTAAAATGTAAAATGTGTTCGTTTACATGGGCTAGTGGGGTAGTAGAGGGTTAGTGTCACAGGGGGGGCAGATAGAGGGGAGGGGAGGAGAGGTGGAGAAGAAGAGGGGGATAGAGAGGAGGAGGAGGAGAAGAGGGGAATAGAGAGGAGGAGAGGAGGAGAGAAGGGAGAGAGAGAGACAGAGAGAAAGAAGGAGGGCTGGAGAGAGAAAAGGAGGGATGGAGAGAGAGAGGGAAGGAGGGATGGAGAGAGAGAGAAAAGGAGGGATGGAGAGAGAGTATATGCTCTCACCTGCTGCCCAATATAATTGCAAAAGGAGGTTTAGACCAAAAGTCCTTACTGCTTCTTCAATTCGAATTGATCTTCAGACACTCCGTGCGGCTGGCAAGACGTACATGATCTTCTTCGTGATCATGATCTTCCTCGGCTCTTTCTACCTCATCAACCTCATTCTGGCCGTGGTTGCCATGGCGTACGCCGAACAGAATGAATCCACCATCGCTGAGGCCAAAGACAAAGAAGCGGAGTACGCCCTGATCCTGGAACAGATGAAGAAGAATGAAGCTGAGGTCAGTGGTCTGAGATACACTCCAACACCTACAGTAGGGGTCTGATACACTCCAACACCTACAGTAGGGGTCTGATACACTCCAACACCTACAGTAGGGGTCTGATATACTCCAACACCTACAGTAGGGGTCTGATACACTCCAACACCTACAGTAGTGAGATACACTCCAACACCTACAGTAGTGAAATACACTCCAACACCTACAGTAGGGGTCTGATACACTCCAACACCTACAGTAGTGAGATACACTCCAACACCTACAGTAGTGACCCTGTAAGCAAAATGACGTCCCCTAGACGTCCCGTAATGGTCTCTCTGAACGTTCTAAAAACGTAAATGTGTATGGTTCCCGTGACAACTTTAGGACGTTTTGCACGACGTTCCAAGACCGTCCCGAGGACGTTGCGGTGACAACTGGGAAACGTTTTCTATAGGTCCTGGGGACGTTATGCAGGACGTTGCAAGCACCTCCCGAGGGCATTGTGGTTACGTCTGGGGAACGTGTTTCTATAGGTCCTGGGGACGTTCTGCAGGAAGTTGCAAGAACGTCCTGAGGGCTTTGTGGTGACATCTAGAAAACCTATTTGAGACGTCCTGGGTACGTTATTCAAGGATGCACCGCGGACGTAGCAGGCACGACCGTTTTTGCTGAGCTAAATGAAGAAAATAAAATAATAATAGATCGCGGAGCCGTCATTTTGCTTACAGTGCGCACACACACACAAGTTCATTTATATTACACATTTCATATGATATGCATAGACACAGACACACACGATTACAAACTTGATTGCGGGCATGGGAATTGAACCGTACACCTTCCTATTACTAAACGAGATCGCTACCTACTGTCCTAACACTGTCTGATTACTATAGTGCCACTTTAACAGGTTTATCACAGTGTGAGACAGCCAACAAACTTAGTCTTTTTTTTCCGAGGGTTTGAGGAAAAGCATATTGTAGCAATCTCAGTCACTACGCATTGAGGGTTTTCCGTAATGATTCCTTTTTTAATTAACATCCATGGCACATCACGGACGTGCGGGCAGGGAGGCAGAATAACTAGCCAAACTAAGAATGATGAAATAAAATAAATATGAATGCTTCTGTACTGATCTGTGCTATAAATGTAATGTCTGCACGATTCCAATACAATGCATACATAGGAAGGTGACCAAGTGTCTAGCTTTAACATATTGAGCTTTCCACAGGCCTTCAAAGATGGTGCAACAGAACGAAGAGCTCACCGGTCAAATTGTCTGATTGGAATTTCTTTAAAAATCCCGTCTCGCAAACACAATTTTGACAACAATCCTAATATTAAGGCCTATAAAGCAAACGTGCACTGCCCTTATTATGTTTAAAAGGAACAGGCTAATCTGCCGTTAGAAAGTTATTTAACAACACGCATATGCTGCATTTTAAAGCGCAAACCCTCGGTTTCAAACGAGGAGCGAACTGAGTGAGAAGGATCCAACATGGCCAAGCAGACTAGCCTTAAAAGCTTTTTTTCAGAGGCCAAAAACATCTGATGAGGGTAAACCTTCTGACGAGGATGAACCTGTAATACCTGCAGTGTTGCGCGTTTACTTTTATTACCGTGCGTGAGCGCGCGGAAGAGCCGAGAGCGGTATTGCAGACAGAGATTTTGAAAAATTATAGCACTCGCCTCATATTGAAAATTGGAGCTGTGAACTTAGTTCAAAATTATGAATTATCAACAATGAACTGAGCAAGTTCATGTAGAAAGTGAACTTTCCAAACACTGAATACCTGAAGCCCTAGATGTTCGAACAGCATCACCAAAGAAAAAGCTGAAATGTCGGGAGTTTATGTCGTTATGGAGTGACAAGTTCTCTTGGCTCAGGTGCGAGGTAATTGATAGTCACAGTAAAATGTGCAAATGATTCACAAGAGGGTCGAATAATTTAAGAATCTCTGCTCTCATTGAACAGAGCAATGACCATGTTGCGGCGCTCATTTTAACGCCACAGCAGGTTGCGCTTAAAGGCCACTTATTGACGCGCATCAGACATAAATGTTTTTGTTTCCCATTGTAAACTTAGGAAAATAAACATGTTGCATTCTAAACTACCTGATTATGTTATTATTTAAGCTATGCAGGCCGTCAGTTTTCTTCAATGGGCTAATTTAGAAGCAGAAATAGGCTAGATATTTGGCCGGCTTATCATTAAAATGTCGGGCAAATGAAAATCATTTTTCTCTAGCGGAACTTCTGGTTCAGAGAGGACCATCAGAGGACAAAATAAGAACGTTCCCTAAAAGTCCGATTTAAGGCTCATGCGAACGTCACGCAGAGGACCTGCAGGTAAAGGTTACGGGACGTTTTTAAATGACGTCCTGGGGACGTGTGCTGAGTGACTAAATTATAACGTTCCTTAATAGTCCGTTTTAAGGCTCATGCGAACGTCACGCAGAGGACCTGCAGGTAAAGGTTACGGGACGTTTTTAAATGACGTCCTGGGGACGTGTGCTAAGTGACCAAATTATAACGTTCCTTAATAGTCCGTTTTAAGGCTCATGCGAATGTCACGCAGAGGACCTGCAGGTAAAGGTTACGGGACGTTTTTAAATGACGTCCTGGGGACGTGTGCTAAGTGACCAAATTATAACGTTCCTTAATAGTCCGTTTTAAGGCTCATGCGAATGTCACGCAGAGGACCTGCAGGTTAAGGTTACGGGACGTTTTTAAATGACGTCCTGGGGACGTGTGCTGAGTGACCAAATTATAACGTTCCTTCATAGTCCGTTTTAAGGCTCATGCGAACGTCACGCAGAGGACCTGCAGGTAAAGGTTACGGGACGTTTTTAAATGACGTCCTGGGGACGTGTGCTAAGTGACCAAATTATAACGTTCCTTAATAGTCCGTTTTAAGGCTCATGCGAATGTCACGCAGAGGACCTGCAGGTAAAGGTTATGGGGACGTTTTTAAATGACGTCCTGGGGACGTGTGCTGAGTGACCAAATTATAACGTTCCTTAATAGTCCGTTTTAAGGCTCATGCGAACGTTACGCAGAGGACCTGCAGGTAAAGGTTATGGGGACGTTTTTAAATGACGTCCTGGGGAGGTGTGCTGACAGACCAATTTATAAGGTTCCCTAAAAGTCCGATTTAAGACTCATGCGAACGTCACAGAAGGACCAAACGTAGACTTGCTACGAACGTCAAAAACGTTCTGGTAACGTCCTCTAGCGAACGTTGTGGCGGGGACCAATTGGGGACGATTGGGGACCTTGCGAATGTCCTGTTAACGTCCTGGGGACGTTCCCTGTTTGCGGGGGAGATACACTCCAACACCTACAGTAGGGGTCTGATACACTCCAACACCTACAGTAGTGGTCTGATACACTCCAACACCTACAGTAGTGAGATACACTCCAACACCTACAGTAGTGAGATACACTCCAACACCTACAGTAGGGGTCTGATACACTCCAACACCTACAGTAGTGAGATACACTCCAACACCTACAGTAGTGAGATACACTCCAACACCTACAGTAGTGGTCTGATACACTCCAACACCTACAGTAGTGAGATACACTCCAACACCTACAGTAGTGAGATACACTCCAACACCTACAGTAGGGGTCTGATACACTCCAACACCTACAGTAGTGAGATACACTCCAACACCTACAGTAGTGAGATACACTCCAACACCTACAGTAGGGGTCTGATACACTCCAACACCTACAGTAGTGAGATACACTCCAACACCTACAGTAGTGAGATACACTCCAACACCTACAGTAGGGGTCTGATACACTCCAACACCTACAGTAGTGGTCTGATACACTCCAACACCTACAGTAGTGAGATACACTCCAACACCTACAGTAGGGGTCTGATACACTCCAACACCTACAGTAGTGAGTTACACTCCAACACCTACAGTAGGGGTCTGATACACTCCAACACCTACAGTAGTGAGATACACTCCAACACCTACAGTAGTGAGTTACACTCCAACACCTACAGTAGGGGTCTGATACACTCCAACACTTACAGTAGGGGTCTGATACACTCCAACACCTACAGTAGTGAGATACACTCCAACACCTACAGTAGGGGTCTGATACACTCCAACACCTACAGTAGTGAGATACACTCCAACACCTACAGTAGTGAGATACACTCCAACACCTACAGTAGTGAGATACACTCCAACACCTACAGTAGTGAGATACACTCCAACACCTACAGTAGTGAGATACACTCCAACACCTACAGTAGTGAGATACACTCCAACACCTACAGTAGTGAGATACACTCCAACACCTACAGTAGGGGTCTGATACACTCCAACACCTACAGTAGTGAGATACACTCCAACACCTACAGTAGTGAGATACACTCCAACACCTACAGTAGTGAGATACACTCCAACACCTACAGTAGGGGTCTGATACACTCCAACACCTACAGTAGTGAGATACACTCCAACACCTACAGTAGGGGTCTGATACACTCCAACACCTACAGTAGTGAGATACACTCCAACACCTACAGTAGTGAGATACACTCCAACACCTACAGTAGTGAGATACACTCCAACACCTACAGTAGTGAGATACACTCCAACACCTACAGTAGTGAGATACACTCCAACACCTACAGTAGGGGTTATTTGGCTTGTCTTCGAAGAACCTTAGAATGTTAATGGTAAACTGACCATTTTAACCAAACTGACTAAATTTGCTTCAATGACAGAGGCAAGAGAGAATAGCCGGCAGCAAGTTGTCCCTGTCGGAAAAACAAGATGAAGGGACAGAGGATGAGCACAGTGATGGCGGTCGAAGCCTTGGCAAGGAAGAGGAGGTGAGACAACCTTGTTTTTCCTGGAGCAATCAGCCAAAACCCAAATTCTGCTGCATTGGTCTTTGCCTTATAATTAGCAATCGGCCATAGAGTGTAGAATTCTTATGTGTTAATGAGGCCATTCACTACATTTCCCATGGTATAAGATTAAGGGTTATGCATACAGTTGTATGGAAATATTTTGTTGAAAAGTTTAATGTGAAAATGAGTAATACGGCCCCTGCAGTCATCAGACATGGGGACACTCAAAACTTTATGCAATCTCACTCATAAGTTCATGAACATGAAAAATAGAAGAAGACTAAACAAAACAGAAATTGTAGCACATGACCAGGCTTGAATAAAAGTGTTCATACGCATGACTAGCCAACTGCTTGCTCTTCTCTACATACAGTTTAAAGGGGGCGTTGAAAAGTCCAATGGAAGCATGGACTACCTGCAGGTCCCAGGTGCTCAGGAGAGAAAAGCAAGTGCTGTCAGTGCAATGACAACAGCAAGCAACGCCATGGATGGTACCTATCTATCTATCTATCCCCCCCCCCCCCCCCCCCCCCCCCCCCAGGGTTTAATCTCTAGTAACAGATACAAGAATGGTAGGGAGTGTGCAATTGGCCAAGATGGGGATCTTCCCAAATAGTGAGCCGGCATCGATGTATAAAACCTGTGTTTATAACTCATTTATAAGGGCTTATAAATGACTTACAAAGGCTTTACAACCAAACTAATAACCTATTTATAAACCATTTATAATGGAGCCTTATTGTAAAGTGGTACCGGTTTAGGTATAGTGAATGTCCTCATGCCATAGCCAGCAGATAGAGCCTAAGAGATGTGCTAGCAGTCAACTCTGATTGGGGTTTAGCTTTGTTGCTAGCACTCTTGTCTCCTATGCTGCAAGGTTGAGTCTGGTGCATGACTGTACTGTTACACAGCACAGGTTACATCCAGTTAAAACGTCAACTTCCAATACAATTAAAGGACAATCTACTCTAAGAAAAAAAAGATTGTGTTTTGTAATAAACAATAAGCATATGGTCAAACCTCTTTTAAACGTTGACAGATCTTGAAGAACTTCAGAGGCCGTGTCCCCCCTGCTGGTACAAGTGTTCAGACATCTTCCTGAAGTGGAACTGCTGCCCACCCTACGTGTGGTTCAAGAAGTGGGTGTACTTCGTTGTGATGGACCCCTTTGTGGACCTGGGCATCACCATCTGCATCGTCCTCAACACCGTCTTCATGGCCATGGAACACTACCCTATGACCCCGGAGTTTGATAACATGCTGACAGTGGGGAATCTGGTAAGACAAAATAAAAAAATAAAGACATACATACACCCACACACACTCACACACACACACAAGCACACACACAAACACACACACACACAAGCACAAGCACAAACACACACACACACACACATACAAACACACACACACACACACACACACACACATACAAACACACACACACACACAAACACACACACACACAAGCACAAGCACAAACACACATCTGACCAGCAAATTAACGTTTAACCCTGTTTAGTATATGCTTCTGAGTAGGACGTGGACACACGCTGACAGAACCTGGCAAGCGAAATAAAAAACACACACATTTTATGTTCTATTTGTCCTTAAACACCACCTGTAGTTCTGCACACTCTACTGACTGGCTACATGCAGATTATTGTAATGCAGTACATTACATTAATCAAAGTTGCATCTCGACATCTATTCCACACACTCTCTATCTCTCTGATTGTGTGTGTAGGTCTTCACTGGGATCTTCACGGCTGAGATGGTCTTCAAGCTCCTCGGCATGGATCCGTACTATTACTTCCAGGTGGGCTGGAACATCTTCGACAGCATCATCGTGACCATGAGTCTGGTGGAGCTGGGTCTGGCCGATGTTCAGGGCCTGTCTGTGCTGCGCTCCTTCCGTTTGGTGAGCCCAATGCACACACACACACACACACACACACAGACACACACACACACACACACACACACACACACACACACACACACACACACACACACACACACACACACAAGCCCAATGCTTTCTCTCAGTCAGGACTGGTCAGATGACCAGTCAATTATCAACTGTCAATTATGTGGCGATGTTGTAGGACTGCAATCATTCCAGTTCACCTTTATGCTTTACACTGATTTGATTGTCTCTTAAGTCATATCAGCTCTGGAGAGTGAGTACGTTTGTATGTTTGTATGTATGTTTGATTGTTTGTTTGTTTGATTATTTGTTTGTTTGTTGTTTTTTTTTGTTGTGTGTCATGTCCAAGGTTTTTGGAAGTCTGCACTTTTTTCTTCAAGGCGTGTCTGTGATTTATGTTTGTGTGTATGTGTGTCTAGTTAATCAATGAATATACGTACAGTATTGTCAAGGATAAGTTAATCCCAGAACACGTCTTCAAAAAGCATTTATATAGTTTAGAAAACATCAATCCATGTGTCAGAAAACCAAGAATGTAGTTAGCATGCTAATGGCAAAGCAATGCCATGCTTCTTAACGCAGAATGTTTGTGTGTGGAGGCAGATGCGCGTCTTCAAACTGGCCAAGTCCTGGCCCAGCCTCAACATGCTGTGTGTGTGTGTGTGTGTGTGTGTGTGTGTGTGTGTGTGTGTGTGTGTGTGTGTGTGTGTGTGTGTGTGTGTGTGTGTGTGTGTGTGTGTAAATGTTTTGGTGTGGAGGCAGATGCGCGTCTTCAAACTGGCCAAGTCCTGGCCCACCCTCAACATGCTGTGTGTGTGTGTGTGTGTGTGTGTGTGTAAATGTTTTGGTGTGGAGGCAGATGCGCGTCTTCAAACTGGCCAAGTCCTGGCCCACCCTCAACATGCTGCTCCGCATCATCGGCAACTCCGTGGGCGCCCTGGGCAACCTGACCCTCGTTCTCGGCATCATCGTCTTCATCTTCGCTGTGGTGGGCATGCAGCTGTTCGGCAAGAACTACAGCGAGTGTGTGTGCAAGATCGCGGAGGACTGCGTGCTGCCTCGCTGGCACATGCAGGACTTCTTCCACGCCTTCCTCATCATCTTCCGCGTGCTGTGTGGGGAGTGGATCGAGACCATGTGGGACTGCATGGAGGTGGCAGGGCAAGGCATGTGCCTCGTGGTCTTCATGATGGTCATGGTCATCGGTAATCTGGTGGTGAGTAATAATAAATAATAATAATTCATTTTATTTTTAACAGTACGTTCTGTTGAGAGCACTCAGTCAACACTCCTGTCATTGCGTGTAGTTATACTGGGAAAAAATAAAGGAACAACATTAAACAATGTAAAAGATTTGACTGAGTTAGAGTTCATACAGGAAATCAGAATTAGAAGAAATATTTTTTTGGTGGGAGAAGATTATACATAAATTAAAGAGGAAGCCACTCCTTCACTCCACTTGCAGTAGCCATGGCAACCATTATCACGGAACAACCACACTTTATGCCTGGCTGTCTGTAAGACTTAGATAGATAGTTAGATGGATACTTTATTAATCCTGAGGGAAATTAAGGAAGTTTTGACTGCCCTGTTTCAGTCGATTCGTAAGTGTATCCATAGGATATAGAGGTAAAGGTTACACAGTGCCTCAGAAAAGCAAAGTGTAAAACAAGGTCAAACAAACTTAAAAAAGCTAAAAAGACACGAAAACAACGGAAAACAACGGAGCTACGTGGAAAGGCTGCCACTTGCGTCGACGCCGGAAGTGAGAGTTATGAATCTGATCTGATTATCTCAGATCACTTGGGTACGTATCCTGCAGACAGGCGAGGATGTGTATTTGGACTTACTGGACGGTCAGATTATGGATTTACTGGTTGTGTCTCTAACCAACTGGTAGTTTGGGTACTGTTAGTGGACATAGGGACTGGAGAGATCACTGCTCCAGTGTTGCATTGCACTCATGTATGTTACAGTAATATACTTCGGGATGACATCCAAATATATATATTGACCTCTAATGAAGTATAGTTGTGATCGCATGGTCATACATAAGTAATTATCTGAATTAAAACGTTACTTGGGGAAATTCAAATGTACATGAAAGTGTCTGCGTACACAGGGAATTTAATTGACACTAGACACTTCCAAACGTAAAATATTAGTTTAAGTTTCAACTTCACAAGATATCCACCATGACATGATTTATTCCCCTTACTTCTACTTTTCTTGTCTGCATCAACACACACTTTGTTTTGTTTGTGCCCAGGTCCTGAACCTCTTCCTGGCCTTGCTGTTGAGCTCCTTCAGCGGAGACAACATGTCCGCCCCAGATGATGAAGGAGAGAACAACCTCCAGATCGCCATCGGCAGAATCACCCGGGGCATTGATTGGGCCAAAGCCTACGTTATTGGGCAAGTCATGGGACTTTTGGGGCAAAAACCCAAAAAGGGTGAAGGGGAAGAGGAGGATGAGGACGATCCCACCAAGAGCAACAACTTAGTCCTGAAACACCTGGATGACGGCTCGTTCACGAACGCTTTGACCCTCAAGGTGCCCATTGCCAACGGAGAGTCGGACTTTGACACTCACGATGAGGACAGCGTC
Source organism: Sprattus sprattus (assembly GCF_963457725.1). Lineage (NCBI taxonomy): Eukaryota > Metazoa > Chordata > Actinopteri > Clupeiformes > Clupeidae > Sprattus > Sprattus sprattus. Next base: position 30,752,494 of record NC_137916.1, on the reverse strand, counting down.
TCAGAGCATGAACATGAGGAAGACGATGACAAAAAAACTAAGGTAGGTCTAACTTCATGCACTTGTCTTCACAGGGATTGTCATCTGGAAATAAGCAATCGTGGAAAGTTTGTCTACTGACTGAGTGCGACCAACCGAGCAGTGGAAGGTGGTTTCGGGGTTGACAATGAAGCTGCAGTTTTTTTAGATGTCACACCATTACTGCGGCTAAGGTCCTTATAATCTAATAATTTAACATTGGGAAGTAGCAGTAGTTTGTATTTTTATTTTTTTGTGTATTGTAGAACGTATTCATATTAAGAATCTTGCAAATCAAGAGTGTCATGATGACCACTGATGTTTGGAATCTAAGTGAAGTGTTGAATAACTGGACAAACACCATCAGTTCTTTTGGTACGGTGCTTGTGACGCATATTTCAGTGACTTTATACCTTCGAGACAGCTTCTCTCCCTCTTCATAAACTCATGTGTGACAAGATGAGGAAAGAAAGACAGCTCTCTGAGTCTAGGGTTGCAGTATCTTCTTCCCTGAGCCTACACCAGTACCCCTTCTGCCCTGAGGCTCAGGCACCACCTTCAAAAGCTTGACACGAGAAGCAAACGGCTCAGTTGGCTGATCAGCGATCCTTGGGTGCTTGTGTCAGCAGTACTGGGTCTCCTAGATCAGTGTGTGTGTCAGCAGTACTGGGTCTCCTAGATCAGTGTGTGTGTCAGCAGTACTGGGTCTCCTAGATCAGTGTACACCAGTGGTGCCTCTCACAACGTTTGCAGACGGCATCGACGTCAGGGGTTTATGTCGGGGTGTGTGTGTGTGTGTGTGTCAGGGTGTGTGTGTGTGTGTGTCTCACAGTATCAGACCGTGGGAACCGGGGCTAACACAGCATGATTAGGAACGCCTGCTCATGACTCCTCTGTCTCTCTCTCTCTCTCTATCTCTCATTCTCTCTCTCTCTCTCTCTCTTCCTGCATTCCCTTATAAAAAGACGAGCTCAATCCATTTAAGCTGCTGCATCCTTTGCAACCCCATTTGAAGCTCAGCTAAATATACGTCATATAGTGAAGCTTTTAGTGATGGGCTCTCCTGACCTAGCATAGCATTTGTTTCATTGATTCACTGCTAACACCCAAAACCAAACTCATGACTGAAACTTGTAGTGAATCCAGGCTTAGCATGTCCCTTCACCAGATTAGACAGTTGATCACATGACAGATGGAACTGGTTCCACACATAATAATACAAATAATAATAATTAATAATAATAATAATAATAATAATAATAATTAATTTTATTTTTAACGCACTTTTCATTCAAAAGAATCTCAGAGTGCCTGTCTTAATCGCAGGAGCAATTTGGCGTGAGGTAGCCCACAAATGAAACAACATCCCAGTCCCTGAAATATGTTCCTGCAGATCTGGGTTAGACCTACAGTACACTGCTGTGTCGTGTGTGTGTGTGTGTGTGTGTGTGTGTGTGTGTGTGTGTGCCTGGGTTAGACCTACGGTACACTGCTGTGCCGTGTGTGTGTGTGTGCGTGTGTGTGTGTGTGTGTGTGCCTGGGTTAGACCTACGGTACACTGCTGTGTCGTGTGTGTTTGTGCGTGTGTGTGTGTGTGTGTGTGTGTGTGTGTGTGTGTGTGTGTGTGTGTCTGTGTGTCTGTGTGTGTGTGTGTGTCATGTGTGTGTGTGTGTGTGTGTGTGTGTGTGTGTGTGTGTGTGTGTGTGTGTGTGTGTGTGTGTGTGTGTGTGTGTGTGTGACTGAAGGTGAGGCAGGCTTGTTGACTCTGCGTCATGTGTGTGTGTGTGTGTGTGTGTGTGTGTGTGTGTGTGTGTGTGTCATGTGTGTGTGTGTGTGTGTGTGTGTGTGTGTGTGTGACTGAAGGTGAGGCAGGCTTGTTGACTCTGCATCGTGAAAGAAGTTGAATCAACATTTCCCACGGTTGCCATGGCATGCGTGCACTCGTTTGTTTACCCATCAATCTCCGAGTGACAGGCTGCCACCTCAGTGAAAGAGGACGACCATGTGAATCTGTGTGTGTGTGTGTGTGTGTGTGTGTGTGTGTGTGAAAGAGGACGGCCATGTGAATCTGGGGCTGAAGACGTACGCAAGCGCGTCAATCCACCCTCACGCTACTAAATATAGCTCACCTTACATAACAGCCACATACTGTAAAACTACACAGATTGCATTTTACATTTTATTTATTTATTTATCATGCCCTGCACCAACCTTTAGTGTCATCACAACATTTGTGTTGTACCAGAATGACCAAACTACTTGACCTGTATGCTATGTCACCAGGTTAGATTTCCATTAAAAAAAAATTCGACATTGTGGAAAAGCAGGGTAATGTGACAGATGGAAATCATTTGGGTGTTGGGGGGCTCATTAATACATATTCGGACTAGTGGAATCTTTTCAAGGTGTATCTTGAGGGGTACAGTACCTGTGGATGCATCTGGTATTGTGGTATTGGTGGGAAAACCGCCGTCGATCCGGGTTTAAGTTCCGGCTACTTTGAGTCTGTGATTGCAGAAAGCCTACTGTAGGTGGTGTCGACCTAATTCAACGAAACACTGACTGCTATATACTGTACTGTACTATTAGTAATATTATAACGAAACACTGACTGCTATATACTGTACTGTACTATTAGTAATATTATAACGAAACACTGACTGCTATATACTGTACTGTACTATTAGTAATATTATAACGAAACACTGACTGCTATATACTGTACTGTACTATTAGTAATATTATAACGAAACATTGACTGACTAGAGAATACTATACACTGTACTATTAGTAATATTATAGCCTCACTTTTCTTGGATGTACTTCACTTTCTGATCTGCCCTGATGTACTTCTCATTTGGGTTTATCTTCTTCGCCCTCTGTAGGCCTATATGCACAATATACACAACTCACATATTCTGCTGCTGAAAAGGATGAGTATTAAATGTAATAGAATATTAATAAGCACGCTAAAGTTGAAGAATGGACCGGAGGCAGAGTCAGTTTCAGTTGGTTTGTATTTCAGCATGGAGACCCCTCTCGCTGTTGGTTCAAGAACGGTCTAACCTGATAGCAGGAGGCTATTGCATTTATACAATTCAGGTTGCAGTACAAAGGGAGAGGGGAAGGGCCACACCCTTTTAGGTGAGAGAAGGGGGGTGGGGGTTACAGTCAGAGGTTCACCTATGGGGGGATGATGCCAGGACACAAGGCCTCTAGCAGGAAGAGGGGGGGGGAGGGTCACATGTCATTTGCATTGGATCTCAGTGAGAGACAGACCTAGTACACAATCAGAGTGAGTTGTAGATACAGAGCAGTACATCTTTACCTATAATAATAACAATAATTCCAGTTCCATCAAATGTGTGGTCTTTGTCTCCGTGCCCCAGAAGGAGGAGTATGCAGACGACACTTCAGAGTGCAGCACGGTGGACAAGGGTCCTCTGATAGCGGAGGTGGAGGAAGAGGAAGAGGAGGAAGCCGAATCTCCCCAGGAGTGCTACACAGAGAGTAAGTCCTGCAGAGATCGGAGATGTGATTAATGCCGTGTGTGTGTGTGTGTGTGTGTGTGTGTGTGTATTAGCTTACCTACATATTGCTGTGTGTGTGTGTGTGTGTGTGTGTATTAGCTCACCTACATATTGCTGTGTGTGTGTGTATTAGCTCACCTCCATATTGCTGTGTGTGTGTGTGTGTGTGTGTGTGTGTGTTAGCTCACCTACATATTGCTGTGTGTGTGTGTGTGTGTGTGTGTATTAACTCACCTACATTTTGCTGTGTGTGTGTGTGTGTGTGTGTGTGTATTAGCTCACCTCCATATTGCTGTGTGTGTGTGTGTGTGTGTGTGTATTAGCTCACCTACATATTGCTGTGTGTGTGTGTGTGTGTGTGTGTATTAGCTCACCTACATATTGCTGTGTGTGTGTGTGTGTGTGTTTATTAGCTCACCTACATATTGCTGTGTGTGTGTGTGTGTGTGTGTGTGTGTGTATTAGTTCACCTACATACTGCTGTGTGTGTGTGTGTGCAGGGCCGCTGACAGGTTTGGCTGGGCCCGGGACAAAATTCTCTCAATGGGCCCCCCCCCCCAAAAAAAAAAACACAACCACAGAATTCCCTTGTGCAGCTCCCAAACACATGACGTCGGGATGACAAGCCCATTTATTACGGATAAACCAAAAGGATTATTTACAACTTTAATTGGATAGGCTATGGATATGGACTGAGTGAAGTTATGGCTTTCAGAATCATACCACAATAAAACTCACGCTATTGTATTCACTTAGTGCTCATTAACTGCACATTTCATCGACCATTTTTCACTTGACAAAGGGGAATCATGTCAAGGGTACTTTTATTTATCGCCAGACCTGCGTGTACGTCCGCTGAACTTCTAGAGAATGTTTGGGGAACAAGGCGGAGCCCAGGCTCGGACTGGGAACGATTTTCGGCCCTGGTATTTTGGGCACAATTAAAAACCAAACGGCCTACCTTGACGCTGTCTTGATCGCGGGCTTCTTGCAAGTTGCAATTATTCCACATTAATCCACACGGTTTAACATACCCGGACAGCCCTGCTAGCAAGCAATGGATTATGTTTGCATTGCTAATTCACATTAGAATCCGTTGTAGGGTAAAATAGAGAGAATCCGTTGTAGGGTAAAATGAGAGTTGGTTATATGCCAGGCCCGTGATTCCGAGTCGGCATCAGGCTTGCGAAAAAACATGAACATTGTCTCTTGGAGGCTGGTTTGTGGTCACAGCACTCTCTATCTAACCACTCGTTCAGGTGTTTTCTTGAGTTTGTACAGCCAACTACTGCACACGTTAGCTGTATAATCCCATCATGCACCGCAACATATTTTTGCTAAATATTCGAACATAAATTCGCCAAATATAAGAACATCGTAGTTTAGTTCAAAGAAAGCATTTTAGTTTTATTTTGATTTAGTTTGTTGCAATGATTGTACAGTTTGAAGAAACAGGATTTTACAGTTTGAAGAAATAGAAAATTATACCATATACTAACCGTCACATAGATGTGCATGACAAGGAAGCGCTATATATACTGGATTCACCTTCCAAACAATTTGTCGTTAGGGTCTTTCTTGGGCTCTAGTTATCCGTATTGTCAGGTCAGTAAGGCGGTCGTATAATAAATAATGGGGCCGGCCCTCGCACGCCGAAATGTGGACCGGCCCACAATAATTAATCCCAACTTCATGGGGAGTTATGGGCCCCCCCCATTCCAGGGCCAGTCCAGGGCCTGGGACAACGTACCCGTTTGTCCCCCCCTGTCGGCGGGCCTGTGTGTGTGTGTGTGTGTGTGTGTGTGTGTGTGTATTAGCTCACCTCTATATTGCTGTGTGTTTGTGTGTGTGTGTGTGTGTGTGTGTTAGCTCGCCTCCAAAAAACAACTAAAGTGCTTAAACCCTTTACACAGTACTGTAGGGATTTCATAAAAAGGGCATTTCTAAAGCCTTCTCTGTTTCCTGTTCCCTGTGCTCACGTACAGATTTCTGTGTGTGTGAGAGTGTATTAGCTTGCCTCCATAATACTGTGTGTGTGTGTGTGTGTGTGTGTGTGTGTGTGTGTGTGTGTGTGTGTGTGTGTGTGTGTGTGTGTGTGTGTGTGTGTGTAAGTGTGTGTGTGTGTGTGTGTGTGTGTGTGTGTGTGTGTATCTGTTTCCTGTTCCCTGTGCTCACGTACAGATTGTCTCCGCCGCTGTCCTTGCCTGACCCTTGACATCACCGAGGGCAAAGGTCAAATCTGGTGGACCCTCCGACGCACGTGCTTCACCATCGTAGAGCACAACTACTTTGAGACCTTCATCATTCTAATGATCCTGCTCAGCAGCGGGGCCCTGGTAAGCTGGGGTGTGTGTGTGTGTGTGTGTGTGTGTGCGTGTGTGTGTGGTGTGTGTGTGTGTGTGTGTGTGTGTGTGTGTGTGTGTGCATGTGTGTGTGTGTGTGTGTGAGCCACTGGTAAGCTGGGGTCCAAATATGATTGAGTTACATTCAGAAATAGCTCTCTTGGCGTATTGACCCACACACACTATTGACACACTGACACATACTGTACATATTCACAGATACAAGGAATTTATCCTTATCCAATACCCATTTCATATACAGAGAGACACATACACAATATGAGACGATGTACAAAATATGTGATACAACTAGAATGCGTTTCGTGAACGAACTGCGAGAGTGTGCTTGCTCTGTGACAGAGAGAACAAGTGCCTATGAATTAACATGTATTTACATCTACTCAATCAGTGTAGTGGGGCCTTCTTCCAATATATTTTAGCAAGCAACCAAGCTCAACCATTATATTTTGGCTCCACTGACGTTTAGACATATGAGGGTATCTCAGAGTTTCGTTATACTGACTTACTGAGCTAAGTGAATTGTTGAAATTGCTATCTTGGTAAAAGGAAACATCTCTGCAACAATATTGGAATGAATGCGGTTACATAGCCAGCTTTACTTAAAGTTTATTGTAAGATAGGCCTATATGTTAGACTTAATGCAGTTAGAGTTAGACTGTAGGTCTAGTATCAAACGTAAGCAACACTTTTACTGTATAGCTAGAGAGCACGTGTATCACATTGGTTTATAGTCTGTCAAATTAGTTCTAGTTATTGGTGTTCGTTGGCATAAAAAGTTAGTCTTCTCTTATAAGCCTATAGTACATCTGATTAGAGCTAGCAACCATGAAAAACCTCTTCTGAAATTAAGAAGGATAACTATGACTAAATGTGACTAAAACTAATATGCATTTTTGTCTTAAGACTGAATCTAAAATAGCTGCCAAAATTAATACATCTCAGTGTTCATTTTGGCAGCTATTTTAGATTCAGCAGCTATTTTAGATTCAGTGCATATTAGTTTTAGTCACATTTAGTCATAGTTATCCTTCTTAGTTTCAGTCTAGTTTTCGAAAACTGAGCACACTACAACAGCTACATCCTCAAACGTTTTTCAGTTAACCTAATGATTCAAGGTCTCTCATGAATCATTACTCCCAGGACACGGGTTAATGTTAACTCACGCTATCGGCCACAACAAGTTAACCATTCTTTCATTATAAGCAACTTTTACATAGCCCCGCACAGCTAGGATAGCTCACGTTACCGTAGTAGGAATACAAGCCTTAGCTCACTATATCCACACAACTAAATTCATGAATTACTTCACAGGTTTACTTAACAACTTGAATTAAGGAAAATGATCCCCCGTTACGGCTAGCTGAAACTGCCAGTGGATACTCCCGTTACGTAGTGTTAGTTAGCCTTTAGCCCCGTACTCAGATGTTACAGCTGCTTAACACAGCTAGGATAGCTCTGCTTAACACAGCTAACGTTACCGTAGTGGGAATACAAGCCTTAGCTCACTATATCCACGCAACTAAATTCGTGAATTACTTCAAAGGTTTACTTCACAACTTGAATGAAGGAAAATGGCGTCTCCAACGTTAACGTAACGTTAATTTATATGTTAGCTGCTACGGCTAACTATCAGTTTCCATTAAAATTTCAGTCAGTACACTGAAAATGCTGCCATTCAACTCACCTTAACGAAGTGGAAATACGGTAGCTAGGTTAGAAACTGTAGTTACTCTTATTCTTTCTCAAAGTTGAATTGAGAGGGACAGAGAAATACGGTTCCTCTTATTCTTTTTCAAAGTTGAATTGAGAGGGACAGAGAAAATCGGGTTCCTTGGATTTGGCGGAGGTGTCAGTGAGAAGCACAGCTGCAAGCCAGTTTAATGACCCTATTATGATGTCATAATGGCAGAGAGCTCTGCCATGCAAGTCTATGGAGAAAAAAGGGGATGAAAAAGAGGAATAAAAAAGGAGTGGCAAGGGGTACCGCCACGAAAAGTCATAGCGGCTTGCACCGGATCGAGCCGGACATTTCGGTGTTTGAATGGCGTCTCTAGCTCAAACGGGCGAGGAGTAGTTAGCTGCAAGAAAAACGGGGAGAATAAATAAATAAAGAAAACTTGACGATAACAATACTGTGCTTCCCTTCGGGCAAGCACACTAATTATAAAAATATATGGCATATGGCAATGACATTTTGTTTGAAGATGTATTGCGTGCTCCTTCCATAAGACAGAGCACTGTTCATTTAGTGATCAACTATTGGTTGTGTGTGTGTGTGTGTGTGTGTGTGTGTGTGTGTGTGTGTGTGTATGTGTGTGTGTGTGTGTGTGTCCATATCGTGTCACATATTGGTTGCTTTTGCTATTTCACAGGCCTTTGAGGACATCTATCTTGAACAAAGAAGAACCATTAAGATCATTCTGGAGTATGCTGATCAGGTGTTCACATACGTCTTTATCGTGGAGATGCTCCTCAAATGGGTCGCTTATGGCTTCGCGACGTACTTCACCAACGCCTGGTGCTGGCTGGACTTCCTCATTGTTGATGTAAGTGTCCCTTGAAGGTGAATGTTAGTTCATTAAGTTAGTGTGCTACATCTGTCCTTCTTCTATACATTGATAGTATTTAGTTTTATACCATATATTGGAAACTCAGTCTTGGATTTGTCAGTCATGATCCAGGTTTTAATCTCAAACAATGATGGCCACACACTCTTGAGACAGAGGCTTGAAGTTACACACTCACTCACAGCGTTTCACCTCAGCTTATCTGCCTATCCCTTGTGAGATAGTGAGTTTTATACACTGATATTACGGGGTGTTACCATCTATTCAAATAGGCCATGGGGGCAAGGCCCCTATGTCTCGACCTGCAGGGGGAAGGTGAGAGCAATATCACACCTCTCTCCCAGGTCAAGCCCAAGTATATTCACCAAGGAGATGCTGACATGCTAGTTAGATACAAACAAGAGTAACATTTATACTAAGTATAAATAAGATTGAATTATTGACTATGGCATTTCCTTATTAACTATGAGTCTCAAATGACCGGTCCCTTCAACACACATATAGATTGTAGAATGTGGTACTGTGTGCTTAAGCGAAATCGTCAAAAATTGTCGTGTACATTTTGGTGACCGCCAAAAACAAGGCAGTACGTAGGATTGTACAGGCATAGACTCAACTTGTTAAGGAATGGCAAACTCTAAAATGGTGCTCTCAACAGAAGTTGAGGGTAGCAAGATGCAGGTTCGTCACAACTGCCTGATACACTACGTATGTATATCCACTTGTCTTCCTTCTTAGTTGGGAATACATAGGGTGTGTTTGTATGACCTGCACATGCACTGATTCCTGATTACTTTCTTAAACTTCATAGACCATTGCACTGTTTGTTTTTGTATTGTGTTTGTTTTGTATTGTGTTGTAATGTATATTTTGTGTAAACACATTGAGAGCCAGTTTACCAAGTCAAATGCCTTGTTTGTGCAAACTTACTTGGCCAATAAAATCTGATTCTGATTCTGATTCTGATTCTGATTCTGATTCTGATTCTGATTCCACGTCATTTGAGGTTCAGAGCCAGAGATCTTACCAAACATCCTGAGTCTGTGACCATGATTTAACCGTTGTGTTTCATTTCTTATTTTGCAGATTCAGTAGATGAACTTGTAAAAATAAAACTGTTAACTCTCAGTGTGTCTTGCCTCTCTTAGGTTTCCATCATCAGCCTGACGGCCAACCTCCTGGGTTACTCAGAGCTGGGGCCAATCAAGTCCCTGCGGACCCTGAGGGCCCTCAGACCCCTCCGAGCCCTGTCCAGATTCGAGGGGATGAGGGTGAGTTACAAAATAAACCCTACTGTCCCTGTCATTTACTGGGAAAGCATTAACCTCCACTTGTTTATTTTCAAACAGAAATTATTTTTAAAATGTCTCCATCAGGCTACTTATACATTAATTTCAAACATTATATAGTTTTAATGAGCCGAAACCCAAACACAACTGCAGCTCTTGTCTCTTGTCTTCACCCACTCACTTATGGGAGAATCATAAATGGCTCCAACCATGAATTTAATGCGGTTAGCATCAATAGCTCCTAACTCCAAAATTAGGTCAGGGTGAGTTACAAAATAAACCCTACTGTCCCTGTCAATTACTTTGTAGCGAAGGGAGAGCGTGGTCACCCCACTCAGACTCCAACCCGGGTCTACAGAGTGTCAAACATGCACTCTGACCACCACACCAAAGAGCCCGGCTCAATGGCATTGCAGCCAGAGATCATATACACCTGTAGGGACGATCACACCATCACAAACTGGGAAAGCATTAACCTCCACTTGTTAATTTTCAAACAGAAATTATTTTTAAAACCTGATTACGTATGTCTCCATCAGGCTACTTATACATTCATTTAGAATATTATATAGTTTAATGAGCCGAAACCCAAACACAACTGCAGCTCTTGTCTCTTGTCTTCACCCACTCACTTATGGGAGAATCATAAATGGCTCCAACCATGAATTTAATGCGCTCAGCATCAATAGCCCCTAACTCTAAAATTAAGTTTTTATACAAAGCTACAGTACTATAGCACCCATTGCCATTTTCTAACTGCCTTGTTCATGACTCTCAAATGTTTCCACCTCTACAATAGCAACTTGTGCTTGCAGTTTGAGCTTTTGTCATGCATCAGGTGGCCTTTGTCTGTGAATGGCATATCCATTGCGTGAATCCTCTTATGAAGAAGCCCCTGACAACTGAACACAGACGACCTCTATACTTGTCATATTTTAGGTCATGAATAGTCAGTGTCCAATATAGGGCCTGTAATGTTTTTCTGTTCATTATGTGATAGTCAATAAAGTTTCTTGTATCTTCTCATTTCTCTCTGGTGACGGGTGTAGGTGGTGGTGAACGCACTAGTGGGTGCCATCCCCTCCATCTTCAACGTGATGCTGGTCTGCCTGATCTTCTGGCTCATCTTCAGCATCATGGGCGTCAACCTCTTTGCCGGAAAGTTCTACTACTGTCTGAACACCACTTCAGAGGAGCGTTTTACCACAGATGTGGTCGACAATAAAACCCAGTGTTTGCAGCTCATCGAGTCGGGTCTAGATGCTCGGTGGACCAACATCAAGGTCAACTACGATAATGTGGGCATGGGCTATCTTTCTCTTCTTCAAGTGGTATGTTCAAGGAATTTTATACTCATAAACACAACATTGAGCAAAAAAGCACAACAAATACTTAAATATCACTAGGCTTATAGTGACTCGTTTACCAAGTCACTGTCTCATGTGAAAAAAACAATGTTTATGTATTGTAAAACAAAGCAATAGTGTTATCATGTGTCTGAACGTACCAGATGTATGAAGTTATTATGAGGCCAGTGTTATGACCTGGCCACCAAGTGCTTTGTAGGTTGCAAGAATAGTTTACGTAATTAGCTCCTTAAAAGACGGTCACTTGAATCAGGAGGTTGTTGAACCAAGCATGTAAATCTTGTTAGACAGACAAAACTGGCTGATGATATCTAACTTGTATTTCTTTCACAGTCAACATTTAAGGGATGGATGGACATCATGTATGGAGCAGTGGATTCTCGAAGGGTTCGTTTTCTCCTGTAGTTTAAGACTGCAAAGACTGCTTACCCATTATATGGATAATTGTTTCGTTATTTGTAAATAACACAAATATTTTTTTTTTTTATTATTATTAATTTTTGTATTATTATTTTCTTCTTCCTTGACAGATTGAAGATCAACCAGAGTATGAAGCAAACCTGTACATGTACATCTACTTTGTCATCTTCATCATCTTCGGATCCTTCTTTACCCTCAATCTCTTCATTGGTGTCATCATTGACAATTTCAACCAACAGAAATCAAAGATAAGTATTAAAGACGTTTTGTAATCAAATAACAAGCGATTTCACCAGTCGATACGGAGTGTTTTGTTCAAACACTGCACTAGAATTCCCAAATGAATGAGTTGTTTAACAACAGTCAGAGTGTTCACCTGTGACTGTCAACTTGTGCAATGTATCTGTGTTCTGATTCTGATTCTGATTCTGATTCTGATTCTGTATCTGTGCATGTTAGAATAATTGTTGTTGTTGTTGTTGTTGTTGTCAAGGAGGCGATGACATCTTCATGACAGAAGAACAGAAAAAGTACTACAATGCTATGAAGAAACTGGGTTCTAAGAAGCCTGTGAAGCCTATACCAAGACCGGAGGTTGGTAAACATCAACAACAATGGAATGTGGGCTAGGTAAGGGATAATGTATAGAACGCAGGTCAAAGCGGAGGGGTGTTGCTTCACCCTGAAGGGGCTTATTTTCCCGACAATGACCTGCGTTCTATACATTATCCCGCTTATTATACGGCTACTTGCCAACACGAAAAAATAACTTCACACAGTGTGTTATTTTTAACAATTTATTTGGTACCATTAGTATTAAAAAGCGGAGAAAGCAGAGAAATAGTACGTCAAAGACGTTGAACTTCAAACATTTAACAAACATTCTTTAGAACACAGCTGCTCAACCGTCCGCTGAAACTCCATTGATAAGTTACCGGACTTCTTGCGGAGTGCTACGAAAGACGTGAATCAGAGGCAAAAAGGCCACTTTCCTTGACAGCGGTCATTATTGCATAGCAACGGTCCGCTATCGGTTAATAACGGACCCCAGAACGTTGGGAAGCCCCATTCAAGTGAATGAAGCATTCTACAGCATTAAGAAGAGCCGTGTAATAATGTGCTATAATGGCACAAACCAAGCAGGTAAAACAATGTGGCTGTTATCTTTCATTGATTACTCAAAATTGCTCAAAACCTTTTTTTTTTAGAAACTCTCTAGCTATGATATCTAGTGGTGTAAGTTAACGGCAACTTTCTCATTTGACTGATTCGATTAGACTTCATAGCAAAATGCCCATTTACTTGCTGAGCCTGTAGTAGGTTATCAATCAATCTTGACTTAAGTTTTAGTTTTATTAGATTTGTATTGTTATTATCTGTAATAATGATTGTTGGAGTTGCCATGAAAATTCAAGGGAATCGAATAAGTAACGCTAGGTTAGCATTTGTTATGTATAATTTCCTGTGGTAAACCTTCCTCATTTTGGACTTGCAGAACAAAATAAGTGGATTTATCTACGACTTGGTCAGCCAACAATTCTTTGACATCCTCATCATGGTGTTGATCATGCTGAACATGGTGACCATGATGGTGGAGACGGACAACCAGAGTGACGAGATGGTGGACATCCTCTACCTCATCAACTTTGTCTTCATCGTGGTCTTCACATGTGAATGCTGTCTGAAGATGATCGCCCTCAGGCAATACTACTTCACAGTTGGCTGGAACATTTTTGACTTTGTTGTCGTTATTCTTTCCGTAGTGGGTAAGTGCAAATGACAATCTCTTTTTCTACAAAATTTCCCCCCAGAATTAAAAATGAGGCATCCCTGTTCAGTTCAGTTAGCTACACAAAACAATTGTCAAATAAATGCTTTAAAAAAAATACAAGCAGGTTAGATCTTGGTCGATTAATGATGTTTTATGTCTGTTTTAAAGGTCTCGTGCTGGCAGACCTCATCGAGAAATATTTTGTCTCTCCAACTCTTTTCCGTGTGATCCGACTGGCCAGGATCGGTAGAGTTCTGCGCCTGATTCGCGGTGCCAAGGGAATCCGAACGCTTCTGTTTGCCCTGATGATGTCCCTTCCTGCTCTTTTCAACATCGGCCTTCTTCTCTTTCTCATCATGTTCATTTTCTCCATTTTTGGCATGTCCAACTTCGCCTACGTAAAGCGTGAAGGCATGGTTGATGACATGTTCAACTTCGAGACGTTTGGCAACAGCATCATATGCCTCTTCATGATCACAACTTCTGCTGGTTGGGACGGACTCCTCTCGCCTATCTTGAACAGTGGTCCACCCGATTGTGACCCCGATTTGGAAAACCCAGGAACAGACGTGAGGGGTAACTGTGGCAACCCTGGTGTAGGGATCGTCTTCTTCTGCACTTACGTTGTTGTGTCCTTCCTGGTAGTGGTCAACATGTACATCGCCATCATTCTGGAGAACTTCAACGTGGCCACGGAGGAAAGTGCCGACCCGTTGTGCGAGGATGATTTTGACATGTTCTACGAGACGTGGGAGAAGTTTGATCCGGATGCTACACAGTTCATCAGCTACGGTCAGCTCTCGGACTTTTGCGACACACTAAAAGATCCCCTCAGGATCCCAAAACCAAACACGATCAAGCTGATCACTATGGATCTGCCCATGGTGCCGGGCGATAAGATCCACTGTCTGGACATCCTCCTCGCTCTGACCGGCGAGGTGCTGGGCGCCTCCGGAGGGTTGGACGACCTCAAGGCAAGCATGGAGGAGAAGTTCATGGCAAACAACCCGTCCAAGGTCTCGTACGAGCCCATCACCACCACCCTTAAGCGCAAGCAAGAGGAAGTTGCCGCCGGAGTCATCCAGAGAGCCTGGCGCAAGTACATCCTCCAGCGGTCGCTGAAGCACGCCTCGTTCCTGTTCCGCGAGAAGTCAGACCTGATCAGGGAAGGAGAAGAGCCACCAGAGAAGGAAGGAATGATCGCAGTCAGAATGAGCCGTCTCTATGGTGACGGGTCGGACCTCTATGGTGACGGGTCAGACCTCTATGGTGACGGGTCAAAGCTCTATGGTCACGGGTCTGAGCAGGAGGGTGCCCTGTGGGACACTAAAGCAGGCTCTAACAAAGTACCCCTCTCTCCCTCCCCCGGACCCGTGGAGGTCCAGAATGAAGTGGTCTTGCACTCGGCCCCATTCACTGTACCAGACTCTGTTTTTGTAGACAACCTGAGGGAGAGTATTGTTTAGCTGTAATCCTATGAGGGTTAGCAGTGTTGTCTTAATGTTTGGGTGTCTACAAAGACACCTTGTCCTTGATTCACTTCTTGGCTGCAAGTGTTGTATAAGGTCAAAGGTCAAAGGTGTCAGATAGTCCTGTTTATTGTGGTGATATACATTATTACATTTTAGCGTGGCTAAAGTGCGATGAAATAGTTTTCTCCCAAAGGTGGTACCCACCCTCTCCTCGTCAGACTTTGAGTCATAGTCAGGTGATTGACATGATAAAGTCATAACTATTACATAATGACAGTTACAGTTACTACCTTGATTGGTACCACTTTACAATAAGGGTCCCTTTATAAAGGTTTATAAATGGTTTATAAATGAGTTTGTAAACCCTTTATAAATCCTTAGTAAACCCTTATACACAAGTTATAACTAGTGTTTTCATTAATCTATGCGGGCTCACTATTTGGCAAGATCACCATCTTTCTATACCAACCGATTGTCCATCCCTTATCTGGCTATCCTTAGTAAACCATTATAAATGAGTTATAACTCATCCCTTAACTGGCTATCCTTAGTGAACCATTATAAATGAGTTATAACTCATGTTTTCATTAATCTATGCGGGCTCACTATTTGGGTTTATAAATGGTTCTTAATCAGGTTATAAATGAGGTTGTAAACCCTTTATAAATCCTTAGTAAAATATTATAAACAAGTTATAATTTATGTTTTCATTAATCTATGTGGGCTCGCGATTTGGCTCTCTCTAGGCTGCCAACCAATAGGCTGCCAACCCCAATCGTGAGCCCGCATAGATTAATGAAAACATGAGTTATAACTCATTGATAATGGTTCACTAAGGATAGCCAGTTAAGGGATGGACAATGGGTTGGCAGCCTATAGAAAGCCAAATCACGAGCCCGCATAGACTAATGAAAACATGAGTTATAACTCATTTATAATGGTTTACTAAGGATAGCCAGTTAAGGGATGGACAATCGGTTGGTATAGAAAGATGGTGATCTTGCCAAATAGTGAGCCCGCATAGATTAATGAAAACACTAGTTATAACTCGTTTATAAGGGTTTACTAAGGATTTATAAAGGGTTTACAACCTCATTTATAAACCATTTATAAACCTTTATAAAGGGACCCTTATTGTAAAGTGGTACCCATTGATTATATAAGCCAGTTATCAGTTAATCGTGCCATCTATTAGATAAACTAAAACGGCCTACTAACCGAAACAACCCATGCAAGTAATGGCTACCCTGGTATGACAATTAGATTGCACTTAATGTTTTCTTTTATTTCTAAATATGTTCTTTTATTCATTGTTATCTTTGTTTTTGCTGCATCCATGACTGGTTTGCAGCATTTGTATGGCATGTGATAATTTAGAGATGCAAATTTCACACTCACAAAGGTGATACAAACGACCGTCAGAGTCCAACCATCAGCAAGGAAAGCCAAATCTTTTTCTGCCAGCAAAAGTGTTTATTCGCAATGCAATAAGACATTATAACCTTCAGGTTTGGAGCTGCAACATCAGGAAAAACAGCAAGGTCCACCTGACAAACTTTTTTTCAAATGATCTTGCTTGTGTCAATTCAAACATTTCATGCAAAACATTTTTTCATAACGTTATGGAAATTTGTGACATTTTGCAGTTGTAGTCTATTCTGGAAACTTCAGGAAAACATCAGGAGAACACAATGCTAGCGTTCGGTCAGCCCCAGCTACTGGAGGTAGCCCTTGTTTTGGAATCCTTAGGCTAAACATTTTTAAATAAATAAATAAATAACACTTAGAAATGGTCTGACACTCTCCTGGTTTCTGTAATAGGCAAAACAAATTGTATGAATGTATCAACTAGTCAGGAAGCCTCCAATGAAGTGAGTTTGGCGACTACCAATGATGTGTGCATGGCTCACTGTTGCCATGGACGTGGTATCCTGTGACTCCATGTTATTGCACAACACCTTATTATTACATAACAGTTATTACATGGCACTTTGTCCATTAGAACACATATGATGCTATGCTTCTAAAAACGAATTGAGGAAGAGAATGTCAGAGAAAAGCACTGCAAATGTAAGTGTGATGACACTGAAATGTACCAAACAGCTGTAATGAGCAGTAACCACATGTCTTCACCACGAAGTTAGTTATCAATAACTGTTAGGTTAACATTAATTGGGGTAAGATGATAGTGTTTACTTAATCACAATATTATTGATTGAAAAGTTTAAAAATATCCAAACACTTTCAGCAACATGTAAGTATCAAAGCATCGTACTTCTGTATATTTAAAATGACCGTTTGTGTCATTATCACAGCATCTTATCTCGTATCTTATTGCTCATTACCTCCGCCAAGGAGGTTATGTTTTTGCCCCTGTATGTTTGTTTGTTTGTTAGCAGGATTACGCAGAAAGGCATGGACCGATTTCCATCAAACTTTGTAGGGAGATTGGTTAATATAATGGCACTAATTGATTAGATTTTCAGATGTCAAGGTCAAAGGTCAAGGTCACAAGGCGGAGGTTTGCATTCTTGTTTGATACTGAAACCCTTAAAGCTGGCCCTGTGCGATAGAACAGCCCAACAGGGCGGGAGAGAATGCTGAGCTCTACAAATGTTCTATCAAGAATCCTCAGACTATATCAGAGTGTACGATATACAGAGAATGCCTACAGTATGAAACATGCAGAGGATTCTCGCTGCCAAGAAGTAGTAAACATTGTATGAGGACTATGCAGGATTATATGGAGGAAAGAAAAGCCCAGTGGGGTTCTGAAATGTCTCTTTTCTTCTTGGTGACCTATGATCAGAACAGCTGCTATTTACTAGTACTAGTAGTTTTCAAAGTCAACAGCATGCTCAGCTCAACTGTGACCTATGAGCAGACATTTTCAGGGGTTTTATATGGTACGTCCACCATGGTGATCATGTTCTGCAAGCAAGTTAGGATTTAAACACTGATTATTTCTTGTTAAATGAAGAACAAATCCATATATTCTTGGGTGAATATATTTTTTATACATTTATTTTTGTATTGTTCTCCTTGTAAAAATGCTTTGTCATAGACATTTCCCTTTTTTAACATCATGTTTACATAAACATGTATTTATTGTAATTAACTGAGCTTCCAAAAGCGGTTATGTTGGTGGCAGTTCATTTAATGAGTTTGAAGTTTTTAAAACTGGCTATTGCATACGTAGAATATTAAGTGTGGAAAGCAATGTTTGTGGAATGTCGAAAAATTGTCCAAACTTTTGCATCCAGTGGTGATATGAGGAAGAGATATCAAGGATACTAAACAACTAAATTGACAAACACAAGGAATTTATTTAATTTAAGTTTTCAATTTTTGAACAAGCATTTAATTTATTTACATTTTTACATTCTATATACTCTTCTATGCTTTTTGATACAGCTGTCGGGTATGTAAAAAAATGATAATTTTAAAACAAAGTTGACACATAATATTATATTATAACCTACTTCACAAATATAATACAATTATTTAATGGCACTTCCATAAAAACCCAGCAGTCTTACCCAAACATTTCCTCCTTTACATTACATCATTGCCAGTGAATGGGCCATTTCACTATATGAGTGTTGTGTCTCTTTTTTGTGGAATTAGGGTTGCATTTGTGAATTGTCATGGGGTTGATATTCTCAACTGTTCTTTCAAATGTAAGGTGAGACATGCTTCATTTGGTTGCATTACTACACACACACACACACACACACACACACACACACACACACACACACACACACACACACACACACACACACACACACATACACACTACACACACTCACACACAGTTATACACACACACACACAGTTATACACACACACACACACACACACACACACACACACACACACACACACACACACACACAAACAAGGCCTCTATCCACACAGACCCAGATCCAAACCCTCACCTGGTTTCAAATGAGATCATTACTAGTCTCAAGAGCCACGTTTACCTTATTGAGAGTTATGCTGGCCTTTGGAATGGCTTACTGGCTCTTTAGTTATTGGGTGAAATGACTTCAGTGTGTAGTACCATTGAAATGTTCTTCAACCTAACTATTTTAGTTATGTAGCAGTTAATCTTTGCATTTTGAGTTTTTTTTAATGTTCGTAAAGAATGTCACCCAGCTGTAATGACAATTACTGATAATGGGAAGTTGACAATGTCAAATCATAGGACATATTATATGACATATGCCATGACATGTTAATTACATGGTTATGTCAGTCTGATGAAGGCGGGTTGAAGTAAAGTGTTACAGAGACCTTAATGGATGTGCCCAGAAACCTTCTTAAAGGGCTCCCTCAAAGGGTTATGGACTGTACTCATTAAGCAACAGAACATCCTGCACATCGTTGTCAAAGTTATTTTCTGAAGGCTTCATGTTAACAGAGCTTTTAATTTGTTTTGGGCAATTTCATAAGTAGATCTATGGGTGCACTCTGTGTATTGATCGACACTTTAGAATGATCTAGAACACTTTAGAATGATCTAGAAGGCAAGAGATACTATCACTATATACTTCATGCATGCCATGACTTAGAATCAGAATGATGTGAGTTGTGTTTGTGGATGTTTTGATTAAGGGGTAAACTGTTTGTGTTATTAACTTTAGATCAGGGTTTTTGAGTGTTCCATCCTTCCCTGCCCTCCATACCTGACTGAACTCCTCAGTTCAAATCTATATCAGCTGAACATGCCTGATTCTGTTCAGACAAAGCATTTTAACTACACTGCTTTAAATCAGATCTATATCAACTGAACATACCTGACTCTGTTCATACAGAGCATTTTAACTACCCTGCTTTAAATCAGGTGTGCACTGAGCAGGGGTAGATAGAAGCTTTCTGGTGCAGGAGGGCCCAATGGCTGGTCTTAGAATCTCTATGAAGGTCAGAAAGGAGAGGCCGTCTTGAAAGTGTATATTCTTGATGACACTTGTACATATGTATTTTGACCTCAATTTTGGAATGATTTTTTTTAGCTCTTTGTATGTCAGTGCCTTTTACAAATGCATTATAAATTGACTTTAAAAAAAACAATAAATGCTTATGAAAAGTGATGCTGAAATTCAGCACATTTTCCTCTTTTGCACTGATTGTCTGAGATTGGAGTAAGATGGGGTGCGAATTCACCACATTATTTTTGTCGTTTTCGTTCGAACTCTTTCCTTCTCGTTTGAAAAGATCATTTGGGGTTCCGGTCATGATGTGGACGTGAGAAGTCGCAGAACCCAGGTGCTCCGGTAGAATATATCATATATGTAAACCCGTTCGTTTGATGTTGTAAAAGGTCTTAGTCGAGTGATATAAGTGCAAGTAGGATCCAAAATGAAGTCAAGAAATGATCATTTGACTTTAAGAACACGCCCACATGTTAATCTTCATCCACTCTGTTCATCTTCTCCCTCAGGGGCAACATGCCATCTACTGGCTCCCTTTAAATGTCACAACTTTCAGGATCGGAGTATGTAGACATTCCCTCTTCTATTTTTAGCAGCTTTGCAGGCTCGCCTATAACCTGTTAAGTCACCAAGTGTTTTTACAACAAGTGTCCGCGTTGCTAAGTTTCATCATCGAACCCGCAGTGTGACATTTTCTAGATTCTTCCTCAGTTCAGTCGGTGATTTAAGAGGTGTGGCTGCCATGGCAACCGTACACACACAGCGGAAGCTGGTTCGCAGGCCGTAAATACGCCTCACTTCGTTATCACGTCCCCACAACACACACACACACACACACACACACACACTCACACACACACTCACACACACACAGTGGCGGTTTTAGGCACGGGCGACCCGGGCAGCCACCCGGGGCGGCACTTTTTCATGACACGTGAGGGGCGGCACGAGCACTTAAAAAATTGTAATAATAATCTGGGCCGCGAAGCGCTTTTCTATTTCTATATATCATATCACTGGGTGAGGAATTGGCAAATTGGCGCCCCCTGCAGCTGCAGGTGCACCTGCTCGCTAAGAAGGTGCAGCGCAATCCTGGGTGAAAGGGGGAAAGAGAGAGGGGGCGGCGGGCAGTTCAGCTCTGGGTCTCCCAATAAACATTATAATAATTACCCTATACTTTTTGTTTTTCTGAATTGTGTGAAATGGCTTATAAAAATAGGTAATACAGAACGATTATGTGGTCACCAAGGGCAAGGTTAATTGGTGGAAGGAGACCACTAACTGCATCAATTTATCCAACTGGTGAAGGTAATAGTGAGCAGAGTATAGATAGATAGATAGTCAGATAGATACTTTATTCATCCCGAGGGAAATGTAATACATCTTTAACAGAGTAGTCTATTACATTATCGATAAAGCTATTGAAGGATGCTCGAGTGGACAAGGTAAAAATGTGTTTTATTTTATCAAGTGTAGCTTAACCAATATTCCTATTACTGTAAGGCAACCAGCTAATGTTGAGCACCAACTGAGTTGTTTGCTAGCTAGCGTTAGCTAGCTGATTTGACCATAGGGTATGAACATGTTCATTCATCTGACACTAGGCTAAAGTGTTAGCGAAATCCCGCTAGCCACAACTAACATAATGTAACAGCATACAGAGTACTAGTATAATCTTAATAATTAGCAGGTCGATAGCTAGCTGGTTAGACCACAGATTTCCTTTTGACACCACTAGACTAGCAAGCGTTAGCGAAATCCCATTAGCCACTATTAGCAAACTCAACTAACTATAATGCATGTTGAGTGCTTGCACAACATAACTTGCAGATGGCTGGTTAGCTAACATAAATGTACATTAGGCTATGTGTGCAATAATTATCTTAAGTGTGTTATTCAAATGTTCTATTGAAGGATTTGTGCAATTGATACATTTCATTTTTTCTTTCACTTATAATGTTATAATTGGGGGGAGGGGGGGGCGGTGGCGCTCGGAGGGGATATCGCCCGGGGTGTAATTCCATGCAGAACCGCCACTGCACACACACACTCACATACACACACACACACACATACACTCACATACCCACACACACACACACACACACACACACACACTCACACTCACACACACACACACACACACACACACACACACACACACACACACACACTCACACACTCACATTTGCAGAGCAGTGGCGTCCCTCTCTACCTTCAAGAAGCTCTTGAAGACCCAACTCTTCAGAGAGCATCTCCCTTCCTAACTGGCACCTTGACTTAACTTGCACTTAAGCAGTGACAGTCCCGCACGTCTTTTTCCTTCTATGTAATTTTCTATTTTTTTTTTTTTAAATAAGCAGTATTTATTGTTACACCAGGTTTTATTGCTCTTAGCTTGATTATTCTCTCCCTTGTACGTCGCTTTGGAAAAAAGCGTCTGCTAAATGACTAAATGTAAATGTAAATGTAAAGTTTCACTCTGGAGAGATAACATTACAGAGACACACACACACACACACACAAACATTTTCACTCTGGAGAGATAACATTACAGCGAGGATTGAGAGAATGGGTTTCAGAGAGGAGAGGTTTCACTGACTGAAGGAGTTCTCTTGGTCCACTGTAGGGCTCTCTGGTGGGCCTCTACTCATACACGTACACACACACACTGGTTCAGTGCAACACACACACATACACACACACACTGGTTTTGTGCCACACACACACACATACACACACAGACACTGGTTTTGTGCCACACACACACACATACACACACACACACTGCCTTCTCAGTGTAATATTATCAGAAGGTTTGCACTGGCTTGTGTCTTTATCTGCCTTTCTTTCTTGGTCTGTAGTCAAAGCACTCATTTCAGCTGACAGGGATATGATATTTAAATGAACACGTTGCCATCTTAAGCAGACGTCTGTGTGACAGGATGCGTGAGCTTGTTTTCTTCAACAGATGATCCGTCAAAGGGCAGGGTGCACACACACACACACACACACACACACACACACACACACACATTCACACACACACACACACACACACACACACACACACATTCACACACACACACACACACACACACACACACACACACACACACACACACATTCACACACACACACACACACACACACACACACACACACACACACTCTCTCACACACACACACACACACACACACACACACACACACACACACACACACACACACACTCAAAGGGCAGGGTGCACATAGTTCTTGGAAATAGTCCCCCGAAATCAATAGCTGTCCGATCACGATTCAATCAGCTGTGTGTCCATCTTTCTCTGTCTTCTGTGTGTGTGTGTGTGTGTGTGTGTGTGTGTGTGTGTGTTTCTGTGTGTGTGTGTGTGTGGGATGATAGCTGGGGTGGGGTGGCCAGGAAGAGATGCATCAGGGTAGAGCTCAGTTACTCTCATCCTGCTTATAGGCAGGGGCTACTGTGAGGACACAAACACACACACACATACATAGAGAAACACAGAAACACATACATGCAGATACACATTCTCACACACACACACACACATTTACGTTTGCCCCCATCCGTTTTGGCAGGCCAGAGAGGGTGCCAGCCTGAAGGTATTTGAGGAGTGAGGTGGGGGCTGGGTGAAGGACGAGTGGGGTGGCAGACAGAGGGGGGGGGGGGGGGGGTGGCGGGGGGGTTGGGGAGTGGGGAATGGGAGTGGAGAGTGGGGGGTGGGGAGCTGGGAGTGGGGGGGGGGGTTAGGGTAAACCAGGCATCCGCTGGCACATACTGACATCCTCAAAGTGATCCAGGGGTTCCTGAAAGCTGTGTGGTGCGATACCCTTGATGGAGGGCGCCGCTGCCTGGATTACAGGGGTCCCCTTGTGCCCGTGGGGGTGGGTGTGGGGCAGCGGGTGGTGTGTGTGTGTGTGTGTGTGTGTGTGTGTGTGTGTGTGTGTGTGTGTGTGGGTGGTAATATCCTTTGGGTGGGCACAGGTAATCACCCAGGCATTCCCTTGGCTAACGAGGGAAGAAGGAGGAAAAGGGTAACGGGTGCAGGGGTCAAACCGTAAACACATGGGCACACACACACACACACACACACATGGCCCCACCCTCCAACCGAAGCCCTTAAAGACGAATGAATACTTCAGCAGACACAGGAGCTGTGGGAGCCATGGACGGGGATCTGAAGCATTCTGTTAGGAAGAGTGAGATTGACACACGGACACACGGACACACGGACACATACACACAAATAAATATATTTAAGTTGACACAAGATCAATCTGTTTCTTTCAAACATCTTTGAACTCACAAATATATAGATACATGGATACACACATGCACCTACGCACACACACACACATGGACCTACACACACTCAAACGCAGAAAAGCATGCCCACACTCACACACACACACACACTCAAACGCAGAAAAGCATGCACACACTCACACACACACTCACACATGCACCTACACACACTCAAACGCAGAAAAGCATGCACACACTCACACACACACATGCACCTACACCTACACACACTCAAACGCAGAAAAGCATGCCCATACTCACACACACACACACACACACACACACACACACTCAAACGCAGAAAAGCATGCACACACTCCCATTCCCTGGCACTTCAAAGCTAATGTAAAGTGTCCTTTTGAGACGGCGGGGACTATTTTAAACCACTATCAAGTGACCCTCTTATTCCCATCGAAGCCTGACACTTCCGCTGCTGCAGTGTCTAAAATAATAACAAAACACTTTGGGCTTCATGTTGGAACAGTGTCAGGCTCGGTGTCGGTTGCTCTAATAGCAAACTTAGCGCACAGTTATTCCGCCTTCAGATCCAATGTTGGTTCTGAGGGATTTATTTACCGTCTCCAGACGCTGAAGAGATCAGTCGGTTGAGTTACAGATGCTTTGCGCTGTTTATGAATGAATATCAGGAGGGCATGAATTAGGCTCTGCTCACATCTTCATCGTGGCAGAGCGCTTTGAGGGTTTATTTGTTTAGCGCCGTCTCAGGGGGGCTGAATGGACGCCCCAGACTAACGTGAATATTACTGTGTGTGTGTGTGTGTGTGTGTGTGTGTGTGTGAGATCAGGGGGGCAGAATGGACGCCCCAGACTAACGTGAATATTACTGCTGTCGTTATTCACCTCTTAATGCAAAAACAGAAACATGGGAATCATTTAAAAAGGGAAATTGTTGCACACACACAAAAAAAAACTTTATTCGAAGAACAGCAAACTTAAAGAATAGTTGATTCCAGAATTCTTTTTAGAACATTCTTTGCCTATAAGCATAAGAGGATTCATCAGTGGAGAACCAATCTTTAGCGAGAAGTGGATCTTTCAACAGATAAATACTATAAATACTGTAGGTTTTTACAAACAACCTTTTTTTACTTCTTTTAGCTCAGTAGAGAAATATTGCTTTTGTTAATGCTGAAGTTCACAGGTTGTTCATGTGGCTAATACATCTACTAATGTTAATAACAAGGATTCATGCAGCTAATACATCTACTAATGTTAATAACAAGGATTCATGCAGCTAATACATCTACTAATGTTAATAACAAGGAAACTAATACATCTACTAATGTTAATAACAAGGAAACATGATGAAATAGTAGATTATTCTCTGGTCCAATCAATCTTCAAAGTCCTACTCCTAGTTCATAAGACCATACACACTACTGGTCCAGCCTATAGAACTTCCTCACCCCTCATCTCACATCAAGGACTTTTAGGTCCGGAAACGCAAACCTGCTTGCAGTTCCTCGGACAAAAATTACCAGAATGGGAGATCGTGCCTTCTCCTGGCTGAGGCCATGACTTTGGAACAAGCTCCCGGAGAACATTAGGACTTAAGATTCCCTCACTGCTTTTAAATCACACCTCAAAACCCATTTATTTACATCTGCCTTCACCTAAAGTCCTGGTTTCTCTTTTTATTTCTTTTCTGTGTTGTTTTTAGAATGCACTGTTTTAATTGCTATTTTTGCACTCCTATTACCTTGTTGTTGTGACCATGTTAAGCACTTTAAAACCTCTTTGTATTTTAAAGTGTTCTATAAAAATAAAATCCATCATTATTTATTATAAATATCTCAAAAATATATATGTTCAGTTAACATTAAAATAAGATGATCAATATGTTATATTATGATGAGACAGACTGTGTTGTTGCTGTTATATATGTTCAGTTAACATTAAAATAAGATGATCAATATGTTATATAGTGATGAGACAGACTGTGTTGTTGCTGTTGTATATGTTCAGTTAACATTAAAATAAGATGATCAATATGTTATATAGTGATGAGACAGACTGTGTTGTTGCTGTTGTATATGTTCAGTTAACATTAAAATAAGATGATCAATATGTTATATAGTGATGAGACAGACTGTGTTGTTGCTGTTGTATATGTTCAGTTAACATTAAAATAAGATGATCAATATGTTATATAGTGATGAGACAGACTGTATTGTTGCTGTTGTATATATGTTCAGTTAACATTAAAATAAGATGATCAATATGTTATATAATGATGAGACAGACTGTATTGTTGCTGTTGTATATATGTTCAGTTAACATTAAAATAAGATGATCAATATGTTATATAATGATGAGACAGACTGTATTGTTGCTGTTGTACATGTTCAGTTAACATTAAAATAAGATGATCAATATGTTATATAATGATGAGACAGACTGTATTGTTGTTGTTATATAGTGATGAGACAGACTGTGTTGTTGTTGTTATATAGTGATGAGACAGACTGTGTTGTTGTTGTTATATAATGATGAGACAGACTGTGTTGTTGTTGTTATATAGTGATGAGACAGACTGTGTTGTTGTTGTTATATAGTGATGAGACAGACTGTGTTGTTGTTGTTATATAATGATGAGACAGACTGTGTTGTTGTTGTTATATAGTGATGAGACAGACTGTGTTGTTGTTGTTATACTGGTTAGTGTTGCTGGTTAGTGAAGTGTGACCTTTGACCCCCAAGAGCATCAGCTGGTTAGTGAAGTGTGACCTTTGACCCCCAAGAGCATCGGCTGGTTAGTGAAGTGTGGGCCGTCCCTGAAGCGTGACCTCTAACCTTCTTAACCCCGCCCCTCAACGACTCTCCCATCCAATATCTCTCCAGTTTCACAGGAGGCCCAGGAACACTGTGTACGGTCTCCCCTCATCTCCCTCTAACGCTACACACACACACATGGGCACACACACACACACACACACACACACACACACACACACACACACACACACACACACACACACACACACACACACACACACACACACACACACAAGCACACGCACACGCACACGCACACATACACACACACGCACACACACACACACACACACACAGACATGGGAACACTGTGTACGGTCCCCCCATATCTCCCTTTAAAGTATACACACACACATGGGCACACACACACACACACACACACACACACACATGGGCACACACACACACACACACACACACACACATGGGCACACACACACACACACACACACACACACACACATGGGCACACACACACACACACACACACACACACACACACACACATGGGCACACACACATACATGGGCATGGGCACACACACACACATACACACATGGGCACACACACACACACACACACACACACACACATGGGCACACACACATACATGGGCACACACACATACATGGGCACACACACACACACACACACACACACACACACACACACACACACATGGGTACACACACACACTCACAAAAACAAACACACAAGTACACAAACATACATGAATACTCACACACACACATGGGCACACACACACACATGGGCACACACACACACACACACACACATACAGACATGCACACACACAAACACACTCTTTTGAATTCAACAACAAAGCAGCTTCTCCAGACTTACTGACAGTTTGCGCTCTTAATCACTTGAAATATATATAGTTAGTGCACTCACAGGAGGAACACGTAGGGATTTCAATATCTCCTTCTATCCACACACACACACACACACACACACACACACACACACACACACACACTCACACACTCGCAGGAGGAACACGTAGGGATTTCAATACCTCCTTCTATCCACACACACACACACACACACACACACACACACACACACACACACACTCACACACTCGCAGGAGGAACACGTAGGGATTTCAATATCTCCTTCTATCCACACACACACACACACACACACACACACACACACACACACACACACACACACACACACACTGGCAGGAACAACACGTAGGGATTTCAATACCTCCTTCTATCCACACACACACACACACACACACACACACACACACACACACACACACACACACACACACACACACACTGGCAGGAACAACACGTAGGGATTTCAATACCTCCTTCTATCCACACACACACACACACACACACACACACACACACACACACACACACACACACACACACACACTGGCAGGAACAACACGTAGGGATTTCAATACCTCCTTCTATCCACACACACACACACACACACACACACACACACACACACACACACACACACACACACACACTGGCAGGAACAACACGTAGGGATTTCAATATCTCCTTCTACCAGCGCATGGCATTGGCATGGCGTGCATATACTTGTCTTCAGACCGCATGTGTGTATAGCGTATTTGTATGTCTTCTCTGTATTTACAATTACAGAATAATTATTCAAACATGCCTTTGTCCATTTGCTGTGCAGCCGTGTGTAAGTGAGTGCCAGACCCTGGCTGGGTAAGGGTTAGGGGTGTGTGTTGATGGTGTAACACTACCACACACACACACACACACACACACACACACACACACACACACACACACACACACACACACACACACTGGGTTAGGGGTGTGTGTGGATGGTGTAACACTACCACACACACACACATTTGATTCATTTATTTGGAATGACCAATACTGATACAAC
>NC_137916.1:30693714-30716214 GCF_963457725.1 Sprattus sprattus | reverse complement strand
CTCCTCCATGCTTGCCTTGAGGTCGTCCAACCCTCCGGAGGCGCCCAGCACCTCGCCGGTCAGAGCGAGGAGGATGTCCAGACAGTGGATCTTATCGCCCGGCACCATGGGCAGATCCATAGTGATCAGCTTGATCGTGTTTGGTTTTGGGATCCTGAGGGGATCTTTTAGTGTGTCGCAAAAGTCCGAGAGCTGACCGTAGCTGATGAACTGTGTAGCATCCGGATCAAACTTCTCCCACGTCTCGTAGAACATCTCAAAATCATCCTCGCACAACGGGTCGGCACTTTCCTCCGTGGCCACGTTGAAGTTCTCCAGAATGATGGCGATGTACATGTTGACCACTACCAGGAAGGACATGACAATGTAAGTGCAGCAGAAGACGATCCCTACAACAGGGTTGCCACAGTTACCCCTCACGTCTGTTCCTGGGTTTTCCAAATCGGGGTCACAATCGGGGGGACCGCTGTTCAGGATGGGCCGGAGGAGTCCGTCCCAACCGGCAGTGGTACTGATCGTGAAGAGGCATATGATGCTGTTGCCAAACGTCTCAAAGTTGAACATGTCATCAACCATGCCTTCACGCTTTACGTAGGCGAAGTTGGACATGCCAAAAATGGAGAAAATGAACATGATGAGAAAAAGAAGAAGGCCGATGTTGAAAAGAGCAGGAAGGGACATCATCAGGGCAAACAGAAGCGTTCGGATTCCCTTGGCACCGCGAATCAGGCGCAGAACTCTACCAATCCTGGCCAGTCGGATCACACGGAAAAGAGTTGGAGAGACAAAATATTTCTCGATGAGGTCTGCCAGCACAAGACCTTTAAAACAGACATAAAACATCAATAATCGACCAAGAACTAACCTGCCTGTATTTGTTTTAAAGCATTGAATTGACAATTGTTTTGTGTAGCTAACTGAACTGAACATTCAATTCTGTGGGGAAAATGTAGAAAAATTGATTGTCATTTGCACTTACCCACTACGGAAAAAATAACGACAACAAAGTCCAAAATGTTCCAGCCAACTGTGAAGTAGTATTGCCTGAGGGCGATCATCTTCAGACAGCATTCACATGTGAAGACCACGATGAAGACAAAGTTGATGAGGTAGAGTATCTTTTCCATCCCCTCACTCTGGTTGTCCGTCTCCACCATCATGGTCACCATGTTCAGCATGATCAACACCATGATGAGGATGTCAAAGAATTGTTGGCTGACCAAGTCGTAGAACAATCCACTTATTTTGTTCTGCAAGTCCAAAATGAGGAAGGTTTATCACAGGAAATTATACATAACAAATGCTAACCTAACAAAGCGTTACTTATTCGATTCCCTTGAATTTTCATGGCAACAACAACAATCATTTTTGCAGATAATAACAATACAAATCTTATAAAACTAAAGTCAAGATTGATTGATAACCTGCTACAGGCTTAGCAAGTAAATGGGCATTTTGCTATGAAGTCTAATCTAATCAGTCAAATGAGAAATTTGCCATTAACTTACACCACTAGGTATCATAGCTAGAGACAGTTTCTAAATAAAAAAAGGTTTTGAGCAATTTTGTCATCAATGAAAGATAACAGCCACATTGTTTTACCTGCTTGGTTTGTGACATAATAGCACGCTAGCTCACATTCTATTGTTGATGTTTACCAACCTGTGGTCTTGGTATAGGCTTCTCAGGTTTCTTAGAACCCAGTTTCTTCATAGCATTGTAGTACTTTTTCTGTTCTTCTGTCATGAAGATGCCCTGGCCTCCTTGACAACAACAACAACAACAACAACAATTATTCTAACATGCACAGATACAGAATCAGAATCAGAATTAGAATCAGAATCAGAATCAGAACACAGATACATTGCACAGGTTGACAGTCACAGGTAAACACTCTGACTGTTAAACAACTCATTCATTTCGGAATTCTAGTGCAGTGTTGTTTGAACAAAACACTCCGTCTCGTCTGGTAAAATCGCAGTTATTTGATTACAAAACGTCTTTAATACTTATCTTTGATTTCTGTTGGTTGAAATGGTCAATGATGACACCAATGAAGAGATTGAGGGTAAAGAAGGATCCGAAGATGATGAAGATGACAAAGTAGATGTACATGTACAGGTTTGCTTCATACTCTGGTTGATCTTCAATCTGTCAAGGAAGAAGAAAATAAGTGGTGTTATTTACAAATAACGACAAAATTATCCATATAATGTGTAAGCAGTCTTTGCAGTCTTAAACTACAGGAAAAAACGAACCATTCGAGAATCAACTGCTCCATACATGATTTCCAACCATCCCTTAACTGTTGACTGTGAAAGAAATACAGGATAGATATCATCACCCAGTTTTGTCTGTCTAACAAGATTTACATGCTTGGTTCAACAACCTCCTGATTCAAGTGACTGGAACTCAACCGACTTTTAAGGAGCTAATTACGTAAACTATTCTTGCAACCTACAAAGCACTTGGTGGCCAGGTCATAACACTGGCCTCATAATAACTTCATACATCTGGTACGTTCAGACACATGATAACACTATTGTTTTGTTTTACAATACATAAACATTGTTTTTTTCACATGAGACAGTGACTTGGTAAATTAGTCACTATAAGCCTAGTGATATTTAAGTATTTGTTGTGCTTTTTGGCTCAATGTAGTGTTTATGAGTAAAATTCCTTGAACATACCACTTGAAGCAGAGAAAGATAGCCCATGCCCACATTATCGTAGTTGACCTTGATGTTGGTCCATCGAGCATCAAGACCGGACTCGATGAGCTGCAAACACTGGGTTCTATTTTCGACCACATCTGTGGTAAAACGCTCCTCTGAAGTGGTGTTCAGACAGTAGTAGAACTTCCCGGCAAAGAGGTTGACGCCCATGATGCTGAAGATGAGCCAGAAGATCAGGCAGACCAGCATCACGTTGAAGATGGAGGGGATGGCACCCACTAGTGTGTTCACCACCACCTACACCCGTCACCACAGAGAGAAATGAGAAGATACAAGAACTTTATTGTCTATCACATAATGAACAGAAAAACATTACAGGCCTTATATTGGACACTGACTATTCATGTCCTAAAATATGACAAGCATAGAGGTCGTCTGTGTTCAGTTGTCAGGGGCTTCTTCATAAGAGGATTCAGGCAATGGATATGCCATACACAGACAAAGGCCACCTGATGCATGACAAAAGCTCAAACTGCAAGCACAAGTTGCTATTGTAGAGGTGGAAACATTTGAGAGTCATGAACAAGGCAGTTATAAAATAGCAATGGGTGCTATAGTACTGTAGCTTTGTATAAAAAACCTAATTTTGGAGTTAGGAGCTATTGATGCTAACCGCATTAAATTCATGGTTGGAGCCATTTATGATTCTCCCATAAGTGAGTGGGTGAAGACAAGAGACAAGAGCTGCAGTTGTGTTTGGGTTTCGGCTCATTAAAACTATATAATGTTTGAAATTAATGTATAAGTAGCCTGATGGAGACATTTTAAAAAGAATTTCTGTTTGAAAATAAACAAGTGGAGGTTAATGCTTTCCCAGTAAATGACAGGGACAGTAGGGTTTATTTTGTAACTCACCCTCATCCCCTCGAATCTGGACAGGGCTCGGAGGGGTCTCAGGGCCCTCAGGGTCCGCAGGGACTTGATTGGCCCCAGCTCTGAGTAACCCAGGAGGTTGGCCGTCAGGCTGATGATGGAAACCTAAGAGAGGCAAGACACACAGTTTTATTTTTACAAGTTCATCTACTGAATCTGCAGAATAAGAAATAAAACACAACGGTTAAATCATGGTCACAGACTCAGGATGTTTGGTAAGATCTCTGGCTCTGAACCTCAAATGACGTGGAATCAGAATCAGAATCAGAATCAGAATCAGAATCAGAATCAGAATCAGATTTTATTGGCCAAGTAAGTTTGCACAAACAAGGAATTTGACTTGGTAAACTGGCTCTCAATGTGCTTACACAAAATATACATTACAACACAATACAAAACAAACACAATACAAAAACAAACACAATACAAAAACAAACAGTGCAATGGTCTATGAAGTTTAAGAAAGTAATCAGGAATCAGTGCATGTGCAGGTCATACAAACACACCCTATGTATTCCCAACTAAGAAGGAAGACAAGTGGATATACATACGTAGTGTATCAGACAGTTGTGACGAACCTGCATCTTGCTACCCTCAACTTCTGTTGAGAGCACCATTTTAGAGTTTGCCATTCCTTAACAAGTTGAGTCTATGCCTGTACAATCCTACGAACTGCCTTGTTTTTGGCGGTCACCAGAATTTAGACGTCAATTTTTGACAGCTTCGCTTAAGCACACAGCACATTCTACAATCTATATGTGTGTTGAAGGGACCGGTCATTTGAGATTCATAGTTAATAAGGATATGCCATAGTCAATAATTCAATCTTATTTAATAATAAATAATAATTCATTTAATTTTTTACGCACTTTTCATTCCAAAGAATCTCAGAGTGCCTTAGTATAAATGCTACTCTTATTTAAACCAGCATGTCAGCATTTCCTTGGTGATTATACTTGGGCTTGACCTGGAGAGAGAGGTGTGATATTGCTCTCACCTTCCCCCTGCAGGTCGAGACATAGGGGCCTTGTCCCCATGGCCTATTTGAATAGATGGTAACACCCCGTAATATCAGTGTATAAAACTCACTATCTCACAAGGGATATGGCAGATAAGCTGAGGTGAAACGCTGTGAGTGAGTGTGTAACTTCAAGCCTCTGGCTCAACAGTGTGTGGCCAAGACTGAGTTTGTGTGTGTGTGTGACCAAGACTGAGTTTGTGTGTGTGTGTGACCAAGACTGAGTTTCCAATATATGGTATAAAACGAAATACTATCAATGTATAGAAGAAGGACAGATGTAGCACACTAACTTAATGAACTAACATTCACCTTCAAGGGACACTTACATCAACAATGAGGAAGTCCAGCCAGCACCAGGCGTTGGTGAAGTACGTCTTGAAGCCATAAGCGACCCATTTGAGGAGCATCTCCACGATGAAGACGTATGTGAACACCTGATCAGCATACTCCAGAATGATCTTAATGGTTCTTCTTTGTTCAAGATAGATGTCCTCAAAGGCCTGTGAAATAGCAAAAGCAACCAATATGTGATCACACACACACACACACACACACACACACACACACACACAAGCAATATGTGATCACTAAATTAACAGTGCTTTGTCTTATGTGAGGAGCACGCATTAAATCTTCATGCAAAATGCCATTGCCATATGCCATACACAATTTTTTGGTTTTAAATAATTGTGCAATATATTTTGTACATCGTCTCATATTGTGTATGTGTCTCTCTGTATATGATATAGATATTGGATAAGGATAAATTCCTTGTATCTGTGAATATGTACAGTATGTGTCAGTGTGTCAATAGTGTGTGTGGGTCAATACGCTAAGAGAGCTATTTCTGAATGTAACTCAATCATATTTGGACCCCAGCTTACCAGGGCCCCGCTGCTGAGCACAGATACACAAACACACACACACACACACACACACACACACACACACACACACACACACACACACACACACACACACACACACACACACACAGACACACACACACACACACACACACACACAGACACACACACACACACACACACACACACACACACACAGACACACACACACACACACACACACACACACACACACACACACACACACACACAGACACACACACACACACACACACACACACACACACACACACACAGACACACACACACACACACACACACACACACACACAGAGACACACACACACACACACACTCAATCATATTTGGAGCCCAGCTTACCAGGGCCCCGCTGCTGAGCAGGATCATTAGAATGATGAAGGTCTCAAAGTAGTTGTGCTCTACGATGGTGAAGCACGTGCGTCGGAGGGTCCACCAGATTTGACCTTTGCCCTCGCTGATGTCAAGGGTCAGGCAAGGACAGCGGCGGAGACAATCTGTACGTGAGCACAGGGAACAGGAAACAGATACAGACACACACACACACACACGCAGTATTATGGAGGCGAGCTAATACACTCACACACACACACAAACACAGACACACACACACGGCATTAATCACATCTCCGATCTCTGCAGGACTTACTCTCTGTGTAGCACTCCTGGGGAGAATCGGCTTCCTCCTCTTCCTCTTCCTCCACCTCCACTATCTTCTGGAGAATGTAGACAAAGACCACACATTTAATACTCATCCTTTTCAGCAGCAGAATATGTGAGTTGTGTTTAATTAGGCTATAATATTAATAATCGTACAGTATATAGTATTTTCTAGTCAATCAGTGTTTCGTTATAATATTAATAATAGTTGAGTACAGTGTATAGTTTTCTCTAGTCAGTCAGTGTTTTGTTGAGTAGGTCCACGACACCTACAATAGGCTGTCTGCAATCACAGACTCAAAGTAGCCTCTCCAGCTGATCGTCCTCTTCCCAACAAAATGCCAGTTCATCCCTTGCCTTTGCTCTGCTTGAGAAGCTGCTGCTGTTTGTCTAAATTCCTCTTCTTGCTCGCAAACAAAGATGGCTACCATTTATTTCCTCTACGCCAATGCAGTCTTACCCCATGATTTCCATCTGTCACATTACCCTGCTTTTCCACAATGTCGAAAAAAAATCAAATAATGGAAATCTAACCTGTTGACATAGCATACAGGTCAGGTTGTTTAGTCATTCTGGTACAATACAAATGTTGTGATGACACTAAAGGTTGGTGCAGGGCATGATAAATAAATAAATAAAATGTAAAATGCAATCTGTGTTTTACAGTATGTGGCTGTTATGTAAGGTGAGCTATATTTAGTAGCGTGAGGGTGGATTGACGAGCTTGCGTACGTCTTCAGCCCCAGATTCACATGGTCGTCCTCTTTCACATACACACACACACACACACACACACACACACACACACACACACACACACACACGACACAGAAGTGTACCGTAGGTCTAACCCAGGCACACACACACACACACACACACACACAAGACATAGCAGTGTACCGTAGGTCTAACCCAGGCACACACACACACACACACACACACAAGACACAGCAGTGTACCGTAGGTCTAACCCAGGCACACACACACACACACACACACAAACACACACGACACAGTAGTGTACTGTAGGTCTAACCCAGATCTGCAGGAACATATTTCAGGGACTGGGATGTTGTTTCATTTGTGGGCTACCTCACGCCAAATTGCTCCTGCGATTAAGACAGGCACTCTGAGATTCTTTTGAATGAAAAGTGCGTTAAAAATAAAATGAATTATTATTATTATTATTATTAATTATTATTATTTGTATTATTATGTGTGGAACCAGTTCCATCTGTCATGTGATCAACTGTCTAATCTGGTGAAGGGACATGCTAAGCCTGGATTCACTACAAGTTTCAGTCATGAGTTTGGTTTTGGGTGTTAGCAGTGAATCAATGAAACTAATGCTATACTAGGTCAGGAGAGCTCATCACTAAAAGCTTCACTATATGACGTATATTTAGCTGAGCTTCAAATGGGGTTGCAAAGGATGCAGCAGCTAAAATGGATTGCGCTCCTCTTTTTATAAGGGAATGCAGAAAGAGAGAGAAGGAGAGAGAGAGAGAGAGAGAGAGAGAGAGAGAGAGAGACAGAGGAGTCATGAGCAGGCGTTCCTAATCATGCTGTGTTAGCCCCGGTTCCCACGGTCTGATGCTGTGAGAGTACCCACCCCCAACACACACACACACACACACACACACCCTGACACACACACCCCAACATAAACCCCTGACGTCGATGCCGTCTGCAGACGCTGTGAGATGCACCACTGGTGTACACTGATCTAGGAGACCCAGTACTGCTGACACACACACTGATCTAGGAGACCCAGTACTGCTGACACAAGCACCCAAGGATCGCTGATCAGCCAACTGAGTCGTTTGCTTCTCGTGTCAAGCTTTTGAAGGTGGTGCCTGAGCCTCAGGGCAGAAGGGGTACTGGCGTAGGCTCAGGGAAGAAGATACTGCAACCCTAGACTCAGAGAGCTGTCTTTCTTTCCTCATCTTGTCACACATGAAAGTTTATGAAGAGGGGGAGAAGCTGTCTCGAAGGTATAAAGTCACTGAAATATGCGTCACAAGCACCGTACCAAAAGAACTGATGGTGTTTGTCCAGTTATTCAACACTTCACTTAGATTCCAAACATCAGTGGTCATCATGACACTCTTGCTTTGCAACATTCTTAATATGAATACATTCTGTAATACACACACAAAAAACTACAAACTACATCTACTTCCCAATGTTTAATTATTAAATTATAAGGACCTTAGCCGCAGTAATGGTGTGACATCTAAACAAACTGCAGCTTCATTGTCAACCCCGTAACCACTTTTCACTGCTCGGTTGGCTGCACTCAGTCAGTAGACAAACTTTCCATGATTGCTTATTTCCAGATGACAATCCCTGTGAAGACAAGTGCATGAAGTTAGACCTACCTTAGTTTTTTTGTCATCTTCATACTCTGAGACGCTGTCCTCATCGTGAGTGTCAAAGTCCGACTCTCCGTTGGCAATGGGCACCTTGAGGGTCAAAGCGTTCGTGAACGAGCCGTCATCCAGGTGTTTGAGGACTAAGTTGTTGCTTTTGGTGGGATCGTCCTCATCCTCTTCTTCCCCATCACCTTTAATGTAGGCTTTGGCCCAATCAATGCCCCGGGTGATTCTGCCAATGGCGATCTGGAGGTTGTTCTCTCCTTCATCATCTGGGGCGGACATGTTGTCTCCGCTGAAGGAGCTCAACAGCAAGGCCAGGAAGAGGTTCAGGACCTGGGCACAAACAAAACAAAGTGTTTGTTGATGTAGACAAGAAAAGTAGAAGTAAGGGGAATACATTTTTTTTTTTTTTTTTAAACCTGTCATTGTGGATATCTTGTGAAGTTGAAAATTAAACTTTAAGTTTGCAAGTGTCTAGTGTCAATTAAATTCCCTGTGTACGCAGACACTTTCATTTACATTTGAACTGCCCCAAGTAACGTTTTTATTCAGATACTTATGTATGACCATGCGATCACAACTATACTTCATTAGAGGTCAATATATATATTTGGATGTCATCCAGAAGTATATTAACAGACATGAGTGCAATGCAACACTGGAGCAGTGATTTCTCCAGTCCCTAGGTCCACTAACAGTACACAAACTACCAGTTGGTTAGAGACACAACCAGTAAATCCATAATCTGACCGTCCAGTAAGTCCAAATACACCTCCCTGTCTGTCTGCAGGATACGTACCCAAGTGATCTGAGATGATCAGATCAGATTCATAACTCTCACTTCCGGAGCCGATGCAAGTGGCAGCCTTTCCACGTAGCTCCGTTGTTTTCCGTTGTTTTCGCGTACCTTTTAGCTTTTTTAAGTTTGTTTGACCTTGTTTTACACTTTGCTTTTCTGAGGCACTGCGTAACCTATGGATACACTTACGAATCGACTGCAACAGGGCAGTCAAAACTTCCTTAATTTCCCTCGGGATTAATAAAGTATCCATCAATCTATCTATCTATCTATCTATCTAAGTCTCACAGACAGACGAGGCTTAAAGTGTGGTTGTTCCCTGATAATGGTTGCCATGGCTACTGTAAGTGGAGTGGAGGAGTGGGTTCCTCTTTACTTGATGTATAATCTTCCCCCCAAAAAATATTTCTTCTAATTCTGATTTCCTGTGTGAACTCTAACTTAGTCAAATCTTTTACATTGTTCAATGTTGCCTTATGTTGTATTTTTCCCCACACGCAATGACAGGAGTGACATAGACGCTTCACATATGTGGGTAGTGCAATATTGCAAGTGTAGTGCAAACAGCAGTGAAAGTGAGCCTGTGTAGAGTAAAGTGGCGAGTGTGAAGTGGCGAGAGTAAAGTGGCGAGTGTGAAGTGGCAAGTGTGTAGTGGCAAGAGTGAAGTGGCAAGTGTGTAGTGGCGAGTGTGAAGTGGCAAGTGTGTAGTGGCAAGAGTGAAGTGGCGAGTGTAAAGTGACGAGAGTGCATAATTGTCCATTTAGAAGTCTGATGGCCAGCTTAACTACACGCAATGACAGGAGTGTTGATTGAGTGCTCTCAACAGAACGTACTGTTAAAAATAAAATGATTATTATTATTATTATTAATTCTTACTCACCACCAGTTTACTGATGACTATGACCATCATGTAGAACGTGAGGCACATGCCTTGCCCTCCCACCTCCATGCAGTCCCACATGGTCTCGATCCACTCCCCACACAGCACGCGGAAGATGAGGAGGAAGGCGTGGAAGAAGTCTTGCATGTGCCAGCGAGGAAGCACGCAGTCCTCCGCGATCTTGCACACACACTCGCTGTAGTTCTTGCCGAACAGCTGCATGCCCACCACAGCGAAGATGAAGACGATGATGCCCAGGACGAGGGTCAGGTTGGCCAGAGCGCCCACGGAGTTGCCGATGATGCGGAGCAGCTTTTTGAAGGTGGGCCAGAACTTGGCCAGTTTGAAGACGCGCATCTGCCTCCACACACACACACACACACACACACACACACAGCATGTTGAGGGTGGGCCATGACTTGGCCAGTTTGAAGACGCGCATCTGCCTCCACACCAAAACATTCACCGTTAACATTTAGTCATTTAGCAGACACTTTTATCCAAAGCGACTTACAAGGATGTGTACACATTTTACACTGATGGCACACTGCACATCAGGAGCAATTAGAGGTTCAGTGTCTTGCTCAAGGACGCTTCGACAGGGAATCGAACTAGCAACCTTCTGAAATTCTAAACAACTTCTTTACCTTTTGTACCATTGTCGCCCACACAAAGCATTAAGAAGCAGGGCATTGCTTTGCCATACGAATGGTAACTACATTCTTGTGTTTCTGGTAAGAGACACATGGATTGATGTTTTCTAGACTATATAAATGCTTTTTGAAGACGTGTTCTGGGATAAACTCATCCTTGACAATACTGTACGTATATTCATTGATTAACTAGACACACATACACACAAACATAAAGACTTCCAAAAACCTTGGACATGACACAATCAAACAATCAAACATACTTACAAACATACAAACGTACTCACTCTCCAGAGCTGATATGACTTAAGAGACAATCAAATCAGTGTAAAGCATAAAGGTGAACTGGAATGATTGCAGTCCTACAACACCGCCACATAATTGACAGTTAGTCATCTGACCAGTCCTGACTGAGAGAAAGCATTGGGCTTGTGTGTGTGTGTGTGTGTGTGTGTGTGTGTGTGTGTGTGTGTGTGTGTGTGTGTGTGTGCATTGGGCTCACCAAACGGAAGGAGCGAAGCAGAGACAGGCCCTGAACATCGGCCAGACCCAGCTCCACTAGGCTCATGGCCACGATGATGCTGTCGAAGATGTTCCAGCCCACCTGGAAGTAATAGTACGGATCCATGCCGATGAGCTTGAAGACCATCTCAGCCGTGAAGATCCCAGTGAAGACCTAAACACACAACCAGAGAGATAGAGAGAGAGAGATAGAGAGAGAGAGAGAGAGAGAGAAAGAGAGAGAGGGAGAGAGAGAAAGAGAGAGGAAGAGAGAAAGAGAGAAAGAGAGAGAGAGAGAGAGAGGGAGCGAGAAAGAGAGAGAGAGAGAGAGGATAGCGAGAGAGAGAGAGAGTGTGTGAAGTAGATGCAGAGATGCAACTTTGATTAATGTAATGTACTGCATTACAATAATCTGCATGTAGCCAGTCAGTAGAGTGTGCAGAACTACAGGTGGTGTTTAAGGACAAATAGAACATAAAATGTGTGTGTTTTTTTTTGTTGTATTTCTCTTGCCAGGCTCCATACTGTCAGCATGTGTCCACGTCCTACTCAGAAGCATATACAGTAATTAACAGGGTTAAACGTTCATTTGCTGGTCAGATGTGTGTGTGTGTGTGTGTGTGTGTGTGTGTGTGTGTGTGTGTGTGTGTGTTTGTGCTTGTGTGTGGATGTGTGTGTGTGTGTGTGTGTGTGTGTGTGTGTGTGTGTGTGTGTGTGTGTGTGTGTGTGTGTGTGTGTGTGTGTGTGTGTGTGTGTGTGTGTGTGTGTGGGTGTATGTATGTCTTAATTTTTTTATTTTGTCTTACCAGATTTCCCACTGTCAGCAATTCCTCAAACTCCTGGGTCATGGGGTAGTGTTCCATGGCCATGAAGACCGTGTTGAGGACGATGCAGATGGTGATGCCCAGATCCACAAAGGGGTCCATCACCACAAAGTACACCCACTTCTTGAACCACACGTAGGGTGGGCAGCAGTTCCACTTCAGGAAGATGTCCGCAAACTTGTACCAGCAGGGGGGACACGGCCTCTGGAGGTCGTCATGTTCTGTCAACGTTTAAAAGAGGTTTGAAAAGTTGCTAATTCTTTATTACAAAACACAATCTTTTTTTTCTTTGAGTAAGATGGTTTGGGTATGTAGTGTGCGAACATTAATCCCTTTTTTCCAGTTTACCTATTCTAGTTAACACACTTTGCACACTTTTTCAAAGTTTTTCTGTGTTTGTAACCATAAAAAGTTGCATTTCTCAGGCAGGTGGAACATTTTTATTTCAGCTAAACAGGGACATAGTTATGATGCCATGTGCTGGCATAACATGGCATGGCAGTCAGTGTTTAGTGATATATTAGTCATTGTCATGACAGCTCTCAAATTTCAGTTAAATACAAATGACCATTTTTACAACAGACATTGAATAACAAAAGGCAACATAAAATGTTATTTCTTCTCTAAGACGGACATTCGGTAATAAGCCTAGAGACTCTGTTATAGTAGGTCTTGTTTTTATGTGATCTTTACGCTGAATCAATAAAACTATTATAACAAAATATAACAAGGTCACTGTTATTGTTTCCATTATCATAGCTTTTGCGTTAAGACCAAAGTCAACCCAAGACTTCTCATTCTTAACTTAAATTTTAAAGAGAGAATACTTATGCTAAGAGATTTGCAAACAACTCCGACCGTACCTAAACTCACTCCCTACCTAAACTCACACTGTGGCTGTCTGGGCTAGCTTAGCACCATCATATATATGTCAAATATATACATCATGTTGTATGTTTACAGTAGATAGATAGATAGATAGATAGATAGATAGGTACCATCTATGGCGTTGCTTGCTGTTGTCATTGCACTGACAGCACTTGCTTTTCTCTCCTGAGCACTTGGGACCTGCAGATGAATAGAGAAGAGCAAGCAGTTGGCTAGTCATGCATATGAACACGTTTATTCAAGATTGGTGATGTGCTACAATTTCTGTTTTGTTTAGTCTTCTTCTATTTTTCATGTTCATGAACTTATGAGTGAGATGACAAAGTTTTGAGTGTCCCCATGTCTGATGACTGCAGGGGGCGTATTTCACATTTTCACATTTAACTTTTCAACAAAATATTTCCATACAACTGCATGCATTACCCTTAATCTTATACCATGGGAAATGTAGTTAATGGCCTCATTAACACATATGAATTCTACACTCTATGGCCGATTGCTAATCATAAGGCAAAGACAAATGCAGCAGAATTTGGGTTTTGGCTGATTGCTCCAGGAAAAACAAGGTTGTCTCACCTCCTCTTCCTTGCCAAGGCTTCGACCGCCGTCACTGTGCTCATCCTCTGTCCCTTCATCTTGTTTGCAGTGACTCGACAGGGACAACTTGCTGCCGGCTATTCTCCCTTGCCTCTGTCGTTGAAGCAAATTTTGTCAGTTTGGTTAAAATGGTCAGTTTACCATTAACATTCTAAGGTTCTTCGAAGACAAGCCAAATAACCCCTACTGTAGGTGTTGGAGTGTATCAGACCCCTAGGCCCAATCTCAATACTTCCCCTTACCCCTTATCTTACCCCTTACCCTTGAAATTGCGCGTTCATGTGAGAGCTAGTGGTGTCTCAATACCCAACTTGATCAAGATTAAGGAGGAAGATTAAGGGGTGTATGGCCCTCGTTTTTGAGATGATCGGAGAGCTACCTTGCTCCTCCAAGGGCTATCCCAGAGCACACCGCGAAACCAGCTCGGGAATTTAAAAAAAAACATGGCTGCTTGAAGCGAGGAATATTTTACATGAATAAAGCTATCTACACAACTTTTTATATGTTTATAATGACTCGGTTTGATCTGAAATGTACTACACGAGCGATGCATAGTATTGTCGGTCTTAACTGAAGCTTTCAAACGGTAGTTTTAGGATACAATTAGCGCGTATACGACCACTCCATTGGCTTATATGGTAGCTTGCCAGCTATCATGCTACATACACTACCTGTAAGTATTTTTGGCTTATAATTAATTTAAAAATGACGACAGTCTT
This sequence comes from Sprattus sprattus, assembly GCF_963457725.1. Taxonomy (NCBI): domain Eukaryota; kingdom Metazoa; phylum Chordata; class Actinopteri; order Clupeiformes; family Clupeidae; genus Sprattus; species Sprattus sprattus. The sequence continues at coordinate 30,701,781 of NC_137916.1, read as the reverse complement.
GTTTCGTGCTCTACACAGTTGTATACATATATATTTGCAACCATGTTCTTCATTAGACTTTTTTTAAATCGCTAGTTTCATAGCTCATACAGTCACACATGACGTACCCGAAACCGAGTGGCGTCTCATTTCATAGGGGAAAGATCTCAGCCCTTGGCCCTTACACTTGCATGTGCTAGGGTTAAGACTAAAACAAGACTAAGCAAAAGGGGCAGGGAGAAGAATCGAGATTCGCCCCTACTGTAGTTGTTGGAGTGTATCTCACTACTGTAGGTGTTGGAGTGTATCAGACCCCTACTGTAGGTGTTGGAGTGTATCAGACCCCTACTGTAGGTGTTGGAGTGTATCTCACTACTGTAGGTGTTGGAGTGTATCTCACTACTGTAGGTGTTGGAGTGTATCTCACTACTGTAGTTGTTGGAGTGTATCTCACTACTGTAGGTGTTGGAGTGTATCAGACCCCTACTGTAGGTGTTGGAGTGTATCTCACTACTGTAGGTGTTGGAGTGTATCAGACCCCTACTGTAGGTGTTGGAGTGTATCTCACTACTGTAGGTGTTGGAGTGTATCAGACCCCTACTGTAGGTGTTGGAGTGTATCTCACTACTGTAGGTGTTGGAGTGTATCTCACTACTGTAGGTGTTGGAGTGTATCTCACTACTGTAGGTGTTGGAGTGTATCTCACTACTGTAGGTGTTGGAGTGTATCAGACCACTACTGTAGTTGTTGGAGTGTATCTCACTACTGTAGGTGTTGGAGTGTATCTCACTACTGTAGGTGTTGGAGTGTATCTCACTACTGTAGGTGTTGGAGTGTATCAGACCCCTACTGTAGGTGTTGGAGTGTATCTCACTACTGTAGGTGTTGGAGTGTATCTCACTACTGTAGGTGTTGGAGTGTATCAGACCCCTACTGTAGGTGTTGGAGTGTATCTCACTACTGTAGGTGTTGGAGTGTATCTCACTACTGTAGGTGTTGGAGTGTATCTCACTACTGTAGGTGTTGGAGTGTATCTCACTACTGTAGGTGTTGGAGTGTATCTCACTACTGTAGGTGTTGGAGTGTATCAGACCCCTACTGTAGGTGTTGGAGTGTATCTCACTACTGTAGGTGTTGGAGTGTATCTCACTACTGTAGGTGTTGGAGTGTATCTCACTACTGTAGGTGTTGGAGTGTATCTCACTACTGTAGGTGTTGGAGTGTATCTCACTACTGTAGGTGTTGGAGTGTATCAGACCCCTACTGTAGGTGTTGGAGTGTATCTCACTACTGTAGGTGTTGGAGTGTATCTCACTACTGTAGGTGTTGGAGTGTATCTCACTACTGTAGGTGTTGGAGTGTATTTCACTACTGTAGGTGTTGGAGTGTATCTCACTACTGTAGATGTTGGAGTGTATCTCACTACTGTAGGTGTTGGAGTGTATCAGACCCCTACTGTAGGTGTTGGAGTGTATCTCACTACTGTAGGTGTTGGAGTGTATCTCACTACTGTAGGTGTTGGAGTGTATCAGACCCCTACTGTAGGTGTTGGAGTGTATCTCACTACTGTAGGTGTTGGAGTGTATCTCACTACTGTAGGTGTTGGAGTGTATCAGACCCCTACTGTAGGTGTTGGAGTGTATCAGACCCCTACTGTAGGTGTTGGAGTGTATCTCACTACTGTAGGTGTTGGAGTGTATCTCACTACTGTAGGTGTTGGAGTGTATCAGACCCCTACTGTAGGTGTTGGAGTGTATCAGACCCCTACTGTAGGTGTTGGAGTGTATCTCACTACTGTAGGTGTTGGAGTGTATCAGACCACTACTGTAGGTGTTGGAGTGTATCTCACTACTGTAGGTGTTGGAGTGTATCTCACTACTGTAGGTGTTGGAGTGTATCAGACCCCTACTGTAGGTGTTGGAGTGTATCTCACTACTGTAGGTGTTGGAGTGTATCAGACCCCTACTGTAGGTGTTGGAGTGTATCAGACCCCTACTGTAGGTGTTGGAGTGTATCTCACTACTGTAGGTGTTGGAGTGTATCTCACTACTGTAGGTGTTGGAGTGTATCAGACCCCTACTGTAGGTGTTGGAGTGTATCTCACTACTGTAGGTGTTGGAGTGTATCAGACCACTACTGTAGGTGTTGGAGTGTATCAGACCCCTACTGTAGGTGTTGGAGTGTATCTCACTACTGTAGGTGTTGGAGTGTATCTCACTACTGTAGGTGTTGGAGTGTATCTCACTACTGTAGGTGTTGGAGTGTATCAGACCACTACTGTAGGTGTTGGAGTGTATCAGACCCCTACTGTAGGTGTTGGAGTGTATCTCACTACTGTAGGTGTTGGAGTGTATCAGACCCCTACTGTAGGTGTTGGAGTGTATCTCACTACTGTAGGTGTTGGAGTGTATCAGACCCCTACTGTAGGTGTTGGAGTGTATCTCACTACTGTAGGTGTTGGAGTGTATCTCACTACTGTAGGTGTTGGAGTGTATCTCACTACTGTAGGTGTTGGAGTGTATCAGACCACTACTGTAGGTGTTGGAGTTTATCTCACTACTGTAGGTGTTGGAGTGTATCTCACTACTGTAGGTGTTGGAGTGTATCAGACCCCTACTGTAGGTGTTGGAGTGTAACTCACTACTGTAGGTGTTGGAGTGTATCTCACTACTGTAGGTGTTGGAGTGTATCTCACTACTGTAGGTGTTGGAGTGTATCTCACTACTGTAGGTGTTGGAGTGTATCCCAGACCACTGACCTCAGCTTCATTCTTCTTCAGCTGTTCCAGGATCAGGGCGTACTCCGCTTCCTTCTCTTTGGCCTCAGCGATGGTGGATTCATTCTGTTCGGCGTACGCCATGGCAACCACTGCCAGAATGAGGTTGATGAGGTAGAATGAACCGAGGAAGATCATGATCACAAAGAAGATCATGTACGTCTTGCCAGCTGCACGGAGTGTCTGAAGATCAATTCAAATTGAAGAAGCAGTAAGGACTTTTGGTCTAAACATACTGTTGCAATTATTTTGGGCAGCAGGTATGAGCATATACTCTCTCTCCATCACTCCTTTTCTCTCTCTCTCCATCCCTCCTTCTCTCTCTCTCTCCATTCCTCCTTTTCTCTCTCTCTGTCTCTCTCTCTCCCTCCTCTCTTCTCTCCCCTCCTCTCCTCCTCTCTCTAACCCCCTCTTCTTCTCCTCCTCTCCTCCTCTCTCTATCCCCCTCTTATCCTCCTCCTCCTCCTCTCTATCCCCCTCTTCTTCTCCTCCTCTCCTCTCCTCCCCTCTATCTGCCCCCCCCTGTGACACTAACCCTCTACTACCCCACTAGCCCATGTTAATGAACACATTTTACATTTTACACTGATGGCACACTGCACATTAGGAGCAATTAGGGGTTCAGTGTCTTGCTCAAGGACGCTTCGACAGGGAATTGAACTAGCAACCTTCTGATTAAATATACTGTAAATGAACATAGGCTTGTGTTTGCACTAACCAGATGAAAGAGGTTCTCCCAGTAGTCCTGTGTCATCAGACGGAAGAGAGCCAGAAAGGCCCAGCCGAACGAGTCGTAGTTTGTGTAGCCGTAGTTGGGGTTGCTTCCTGCCTTAAGGCACAAATATCCATCAGGACAGCCACTGTCAGCAGAGAGCGGAAGGGAAAATCACAACTCTTAGTAATGTAAATGCTGACAGCATACACAAACCATATACACAAAAACTACAAACATCCAAAAACAATACACAAAAACATACATATGAATCGCTAGTATGACTCCCAGAGAAATCATAGTTCTGAAACCCAAATCTTTAGCCAGGGTGCAAATACATATCATATCCTGCTTCTGTTTAGCTCCTGAACCATATTTGTATGCTTGTTTGTCCATACATCTTTGCCTGAACAGAGGGCACAATTGTTAACAATAGTTGTTGTATATATTGTATATAAGTATATATACTGTATATATATATATATATATATATATATATATATTCTGTTATGCTCTGTGCTGCTGTTGTATATATTGTATGTAAGTATATATACGTATATATATATATATATATATATATATATATATATATATATATATATATATTCTGTTATAATGTGTGCTGTTGTTGTATATATTGTATGTAAGTATATAGATATATATATATATATATATATATAAGTACATTATATACAGTATATTATGGCATGCCGTTCAGGAAATTAACATTTTTTATTGTATATAAGTATATATATATATTCTGTTATTCTGTGTGCTGTTGTTGTATATATTGTATGTAAGTCTATATATATATATGTACAACAAAGCGCCGTGGAATAGATTTAAGTACTTATATATATATATATAAGTACTTAAATCTATTCCACGGCGCTTTGTTGTACTCTTAATATTTATATGTGTATGCTATTCCTACTGTTTTTAGATATGTAATATTGTTGTGTTATATGTTGTCCCTCGTCGCACCAACAGGAGAAGCACTCCTAATTTGTTCTGGGTTTAGTTGCTCTCAATGTACTTAAACTGAAAATATACAGTATAACACAACAGTTTAGGATAAATGAAATAAATATAATATATAATACAATAATAAAATAAAATAATTTCATGAGAAGAATGAGAAGAAGAGAGAGACTCACCCGGCGTCTGAGGCGTTCCCACACAGCAGCGGGTCCAGACTACCCTCCAGGAAGTAATGGTTGTCTAGACGATTGGGGTTTGGAGAGCAGAAGATCATTCAGGAAAATGTTTTACATTTTATTTATATGTTAACACTGCACTGTTTCTGTTGACTTCAAGGTGAACGTCAATCCATGTCATTTTTGCCATTCTTTAATTAGCTTTTTTTATATAATTTTAAGTTGACAGACTCCTGATATTACAGAAATTACACCCATAGGGGAGTCCAGGAACAAATCAAAATCCATCATAATATTCCCTTAGTCATTTATTTTGTTTTATTTTATTCAGGAAGGCATTTCTGGCCTTGTGTTAAATCTAGTTTTCTATTATGCTTATGTTTTCACATATTTTATTGTATTATTATAGTTAGTTTCTAATATGTAGGCACTTCTTTTGAATGAAAAGCATGTTAAAAATAAAATGAATTATTATTATTATTATTATTTATGGATGGTGACTGGATACCTGGGTTATCGATGTATGCCGTGTAGTCAAAGGTGCTGTTTGTAGTGTTGTCTGGGGTGGAGGTGTACGTCTCCAGCGTGAAGTTGGACTGCGGTGGCCAGATGACACACTTCTGCCGCAGGTTACCCATGAAGAGCTGCATGCCCACCAGGGCGAAGACAGCCAGACAGAAGACGGTGACCATCATCACGTCCCGGAGCTTCTTCACCGACTGGATCAGGGCACCCACGATGGTTTTCAGACCTGGCACCAAGATTTCAAAGGTTGTTTTCAGAGCAAGGTTTTTGCATTCGATTTTAAAAGGGGTCGGGAACATAAAGAGGAACAAGAGATTGTTATAGAATGAATACCTATGGTGTACATCTACCTCAAACAGAGACACATCAGTGTATTGGCATATAGGTCAAAGTCAAAGTCAAAGTAGCTTTATTGTCAACTACTTCACATGTTAACATACAAAGCAGTCGAAAGAACGTTTCCCACTCTCCCCACAGTGAAACATATAAAGTGCACAGGCACAACAGATAAACAACAGATAAACATGAGCTAAGTAGTATACAGTATACAGACAAGACATTACATAACTTAACATAACATATCACTAAAGACTATAGGTGTGGTAATCAGGGCTTTATTTAGCATTAGCATAGCGGAGTTTGAATCCGATAAAGCACCAATGTAACATACAGTACCAGTCAAAAGTTTGGACACACCTTCTCATTTTTTGAGAAGTTTTTTCTTTCCTTCTATTATTTTCTACATGGACGATAACACTTTTTTTGTTTAGTACATCATTCCATATGTGTTCTTTCGTAGTTGAAATGTCTTCAGTATTAATCTGCAATGTAGAATATAATAAAAGTAAAGACTTAAATGTGTGTCCAAACTTTTGACTGGTACTGTATATACTGTATGCTTAGAAACTTCCTATGAGATTGCAACATTGTTTATTTTCAACTATTTGTGGACAAATAAATCTTAAGTTGATTGAGTTTCTATAAGTGCCAATAAGTAGCAGTGTTTTCTGCCACGGCTGTTGTCACATACCAGGAATTACAGTGATAATTTTCAGGGCACGGAGAACAGACACATTGCCCAGATCGACGAACTCGGTGACATACCTGTGGATACACACAGAGCAGACAACCCTTAAGAAAAACAAGGTTCAGTTGAGCAGGTCTTACATATAATTTCTCCCCCACACACAGAAGCTTTTGTTGACAACAATACTTGCAACCAAAGGATACAAAATTATTTTCCCTTGCTTTTTATTGGGCCATTAACTTTTTTCCATTGTACTTATAACTCTGCTGGAAGTGATTAGGGGCCTACACCTGGCAAGTGTGTGTGTGTGTGTGTGGGGGGGGGGGCTGACTTCTTCACCCTGCCTTCAGCTAGGCAGACTGGACTCTAATGAGGAGGGGAGCCAGAGCTAGGCAGACTGGACTCTAATGAGGAGGGGAGCCAGAGCTAGGCAGACTGGACTCTAATGAGGAGGGGAGCCAGAGCTAGGCAGACTGGACTCTAATGAGGAGGGGAGCCAGAGCTAGGCAGACTGGACTCTAATGAGGAGGGGAGCCAGAGCTAGGCAGACTAGACTCTAATGAGGAGGGGAGCCAGAGCTAGGCAGACTAGACTCTAATGAGGAGGGGAGCCAGAGCTGGGCAGACTGGACTCTAATGAGGAGGGGAGCCAGGGCTAGGCAGACTGGACTCTAATGAGGAGGGGAGCCAGGGCTAGGCAGACTGGACTCTAATGAGGAGGGGAGCCAGAGCTAGGCAGACTGGCTGGAGAGAGGGGGAGCCAGAGCTAGGCAGACTGGACTCTAATGAGGAGGGGAGCCAGAGCTAGGCAGACTGGACTCTAATGAGGAGGGGAGCCAGAGCTAGGCAGACTGGCTGGAGAGAGGGGGAGCCAGAGCTAGGCAGACTGGCTGGAGAGAGGATCTAAATATAGAACCAATCCATGACCCCACTTCACATGGGGCAAAACCTTTTCATTTGGCAAGCAGGCATTGTTGTGATGGGGAGGGGGGGGGGCAGTGGATGGGTGCAGATGGCAGTCATGGGGGGCAAGGGGGGCAGTGGATGGGTGAAGATGGCAGTCATGGGGGGCAAGGGGGGCAGTGGATGGGTGCAGATGGCAGTCATGGGGGGCAAGGGGGGCAGTGGATGGGTGAAGATGGCAGTCATGGGGGGCACTAGGGGGGCACTAAGGGATCGTTAATGACAGGAAATTGTAGGAAATGATGACGCATACAACTGTCATTTCACCTCCCCTTTGGTGCGGAGTACACACAGTGAGTTCACACTCACACACACACACTCACACACACACACACACACACACACACACACTCACACATAGTTCACTTAGTTTTAATGTCACCCAGCAAGGCACTGAATAGGTCACTGATAGACAGACACACACACATGTGTGCGCACACACACACACACACACACACACACACACACACACACACACACACACACACACACACATACACACACACTGCATCCAATCGGTTACAATGGCCACCTCCTCTGTACTCACGCCAAGCTGATGACCATAACATCAAGCCAGTTCCATGGGTCGCGAAGGAATGTGAAATCTCCAATACAGAATCCTCTGGCTAGCACTTTGATAGTTGCTTCAAATGTATAGATACCAATAAAAACATACCTGTGAGACAAAACATGTGTGTATTAATCTATAGGACATGTGGACAAGTCAAGTTGTACCTGTGTTCTTCCCTGTAAGGAAGGACAAGCCAAGTCAACGTTTTGTAGGAAAGCTCAGTAGCTGTTCAAAAGGGAGAAAATACTCTTAAGTGACTGTGGTTGGTGCGAAGGGTTAAAGCTCAAACTTACTCCATAAATGTATTCCAAGCTGGAGGGTCGCTCATCGTCATGAACACGCAGTTGGCCAGAATAGT
>NC_137916.1:30681214-30686214 GCF_963457725.1 Sprattus sprattus | reverse complement strand
TGTAACCAAAGGGAAATGCTGGTGGTTCTGATCCAAAAGTACTATCTATGTCATCTATGTCACCATGATCAGTATATTCTGCTAGACGTGTGGATTTGTTCATGAGTACAGATCTGCTAGACGTGTGGATTTGTTCATGAGTACAGATCTGCTAGACATGTGGATTTGTTCATGAGTACAGATCTGCTAGACATGTGGATTTGTTCATGAGTACAGATCTGCTAGACGTGTGGATTTGTTCATGAGTACAGATCTGCTAGACATGTGGATTTGTTCATGAGTACAGATCAGTATATTCTGCTAGACGTTCAGTATATTCTTGCCTAGTTCTGTGTTGTCCTGTTTTTTTATTTTATTTTTATATTTAGTTATTTTTTGGGTGGGGGGTGGGCATTCTACCTTGTCTTTATTGCGTATGTTATATATGTTATGTCTATGTAATGTTGATCTTGACTGCACCAATTATAACAAAGTATATTTTGCTGTATAATACTTTGAAAATTCCAATAAAAAAAATAAAAAAATGTAACTTTGGAAAATCAACTCTGACCTCTTAATCACAAGGAACATGTCACACTGACTCTGTGCATAAACACATGGCTGTACACACACACACACACACACACACACACACACACACACACACACATGTAGGGCAGGAACATGTCACACTGACTCTATGCATAAACACATGGATGTTTCAATAGCAGGTCAGTGACTGCTCGTCAAGTGCTGCTTTTGGGGCCTCCAACTGATATCACTGTAGAATTGACACCTGCCACACAAACACACATACACACACACAAATACACACACACACACACACACACACACACACACACACACACACACACACACACACACACACACACACACACACACACACTCACACACACACACACACACACACACACACTCACACACTCACACACACACACACACACACACACACACACACACACACACACACACGCACACACACACACACCTACTGCTAGATGACCAACTGAACCTTCACTGCACTTCCATGCTGTTATAAGAATGCCACTCACATTCCTATTAGCCTTACAGGGCCCATATACTGGGGTGAGATACAGCACAGCTGTGTGTGTGTGTGCGTGTGTGTGTTTCATGGGCCATCAAACTACCCCAACACGAGACACACGACAGGACGTGGAGTTTGGGATGTCAGGACAGGACAGTTGAGAATGCTTGAGTTTGGCGTGGGTGTGTGTGTGCGTGTGTGTGTGTGCGTGTGTGTGTGTGTGTGTGTGTGTGTGTGTGTGTGTGTGTGTGTGTGTGTGTGTGTGTGTGTGTGTGTGTGTGTGTGAATGCTTGAGGTTGGCGTGGGTGTGTGTGTGCATGTGTGTGTGTGTGTGTGTGTGTGTGTGTGTGTGTGTGTATGTGTGTGTGTGAATGCTTGAGGTTGGCACACCCAACAGTGCTCAGAGCTTTCCAGCAGGTGCCCTCCTGCCAATCTGGCATGCCAGTGGGCATATCTGCAATGGCACATCGGAAGATAAAAGACCACTTATATGTTTAAGGTACTGTATGTAGCTAATCAAATCTTCAGCTGACCGAGGATGTATCCGTCACTCTCTCTCTCTGAAGCACACACACTTAAACGCATAGAGGAAATACTCACACAGTTCTTGAATGAGCTCCATGACTGGTACGGCCTTGTGCTATATTGCCTCATATTGTCATTATTATCAACAGACGTTTTCATTCGTTTTGTTTCCTATTTGAGTTTGTTTAGAGGAGCTAAGCCTGTCTGCATCTGCTTCTCTTTTCATTAAGTTCTCAGGCCAACCCATGTCTCATTTATCTCTTCAACAAATGTGGTGTGATGATGTGACGTGACGTTTGCTTTAGTCAACTTCAAACAGGATGTTCGTGACAAGTTCTCTTCGGAAGACTGAGACCAATCATATGGGCAGATGTGTGTCTGTGGTGAGTATGTGTGTCTGCATGTTTGTATGTAAGTGTGAGTACACTACCGTTCAAAAGTTTGGGGTCACTTAGAAATGTTCTTATTTTTCAAAGAAAAGCACTCTTTTTTTTTTTTTTTAAATAAAGATAACATTAAATTAATTAGAAATATACTCTATAGATTGTTAATGTGGTAAATGACTATTCTAGTTGGAAATATCTGTTTTTTAATGAAATATCTGCATAGGAATATAGAGGCCCATTTCCAACAACTTTCTCTCCAGTGTTCTATTGGTACATTGTGTTTGCTAGTCGCCTTAGAAGACTAATGGATGATTAGAAAACTCTTCAAAACCCTTGTACAATTATGTTAGCACAGCTGAAAACTTTTTTGCTGGTGAGAGAAGCTATAAAACTGCCCTTCCTTTGAGCTAGTTGAGTATCTGGAGCATCACATGTGTGGGTTCGATTATACTCTGAAAACGACCAGAAAAAGAGAACTTTCATGTGAAACTCGCCAGTCTATTCTTGTTCTTAGAAATGAAGGCTATTAAGCATAAGCACATGGGTAAATGCTGGGGGTAGTATGACTGTGTGTCATGAGAGTGTATGTACGTGTGTGTGTGTGTGCATACTTGGTAAGGTGAAAGATTTAGAATTCGGTAAATTAGGTCATGCCTATGCTGTAAAATAGTCCCGCATGGCAAAAAAAATGATTTCTCAGGTGAAGCCATTTCTGAGTTGGCGCGAGGTGTGTGTGTGTGTGTGTGAATCACTCAATAAAACCTTAATAGTATACTAACCCTAGACTAAAAAAAATGTTCAAAGGGATTCAACTGGAATTGGAAAAGAATTCACACAGGCTGTTCCATTACAGTACGTAACTGTTGGCAACCAAAAGAAGCCAACTGAAAGACCTGATAGAACTAAAGAACAAGACGAGATATAATCAATGAGAGGGGGAATAAAAGACAGAAAGAAAGAGAGAGAGTGAGGAGAGAGAGAGAGAGATAGAGAGTGAGGGAGGAGAGAGAGAGAGGAGTTTAGAGGGGAGAGAGCGAAGGAGATAGAGAGTGAGGAAGGAGAGAGAGAGAGGAGTTTAGAGGGGAGAGAGCGAAAGAGAGAGAGAGTGAGGAAGGAGAGAGAGATAGAGAGAGAGAGAGAGATAGAGAGTGAGGAAGGAGAGAGAGAGAGGAGTTTAGAGGGGAGAGAGCGAAGGAGAGAGAGAGTGAGGAAGGAGAGAGAGAGAGGAGTTTAGAGGGGAGAGAGCGAAAGAGAGAGAGAGTGAGGAAGGAGAGAGAGATAGAGAGTGAGGAAAGAGAGAGAGAGAGCGAAGGAGAGAGAGATAGAGAGTGAGGAAGGAGAGATAGAGAGTGAGGAAGGAGAGAGAGAGATAGAGAGTGAGGAAGGAGAGAGAGAGAGGAGTTTAGAGGGGAGAGAGCGAAGGAGAGAGAGAGTGAGGAAGGAGAGAGAGAGAGGAGTTTAGAGGGGAGAGAGCGAAGGAGAGAGAGATAGAGAGTGAGGAAGGAGAGATAGAGAGTGAGGAAGGAGAGAGAGAGATAGAGAGTGAGGAAGGAGAGAGAGAGAGGAGTTTAGAGGGGAGAGAGCGAAGGAGAGAGAGAGGGAGGAAGGAGAGAGAGAGAGGAGTTTAGAGGGGAGAGAGCGAAAGAGAGAGAGAGTGAGGAAGGAGAGCGAGATAGAGAGTGAGGAAAGAGAGAGAGAGAGGAGTTTAGAGGGGAGAGAGCGAAGGAGAGAGAGAGTGAGGAAGGAGAGAGAGAGAGGAGTTTAGAGGGGAGAGAGCGAAAGAGAGAGAGAGTGAGGAAGGAGAGAGAGATAGAGAGTGAGGAAAGAGAGAGAGAGAGGAGTTTAGAGGGGAGAGAGCGAAGGAGAGAGAGATAGAGAGTGAGGAAGGAGAGATAGAGAGTGAGGAAGGAGAGAGAGAGATAGAGAGTGAGGAAGGAGAGAGAGAGAGGAGTTTAGAGGGGAGAGAGCGAAGGAGAGAGAGAGTGAGGAAGGAGAGAGAGAGAGGAGTTTAGAGGGGAGAGAGCGAAGGAGAGAGAGATAGAGAGTGAGGAAGGAGAGATAGAGAGTGAGGAAGGAGAGAGAGAGATAGAGAGTGAGGAAGGAGAGAGAGAGAGGAGTTTAGAGGGGAGAGAGCGAAGGAGAGAGAGAGGGAGGAAGGAGAGAGAGAGAGGAGTTTAGAGGGGAGAGAGCGAAAGAGAGAGAGAGTGAGGAAGGAGAGCGAGATAGAGAGTGAGGAAAGAGAGAGAGAGAGGAGTTTAGAGGGGAGAGAGCGAAGGAGAGAGAGAGTGAGGAAGGAGAGAGAGAGATAGAGAGTGAGGAAGGAGAGAGAGAGAGGAGTTTAGAGGGGAGAGAGCGAAGGAGAGAGAGAGTGAGGAAGGAGAGAGAGAGATAGAGAGTGAGGAAGGAGAGAGAGAGAGGAGTTTAGAGGGGAGAGAGCGAAAGAGAGAGAAAGGGAGGAAGGAGAGAGAGAGAGGAGTTTAGAGGGGAGAGAGCGAAAGAGAGAGAAAGGGAGGAAGGAGAGAGAGAGAGGAGTTTAGAGGGGAGAGAGCGAAGGAGAGAGAGAGAGAGGAAGGAGAGAGAGAGAGGAGTTTAGAGGGGAGAGAGCGAAAGAGAGAGAAAGGGAGGAAGGAGAGAGAGAGAGGAGTTTAGAGGGGAGAGAGCGAAGGAGAGAGAGAGAGAGGAAGGAGAGAGAGAGAGGAGTTTAGAGGGGAGAGAGCGAAAGACAGAGAGTGAGGAAGGAGAGAGAGAGGAGTTTAGAGGGGAGAGAGCAAAGGAGAGAGAGAGTGAGGAAGGAGAGAGAGAGATAGAGAGTGAGGAAGGAGAGAGAGAGAGGAGTTTAGAGGGGAGAGAGCGAAAGAGAGAGAAAGGGAGGAAGGAGAGAGAGAGAGGAGTTTAGAGGGGAGAGAGCGAAGGAGAGAGAGAGAGAGAGAGTGAGGAAGGAGAGAGAGAGAGAGAGAGTGAGGAAGGAGAGAGAGAGAGGAGTTTAGAGGGGAGAGAGCGAAGGAGAGAGAAAGGGAGGAAGGAGAGAGAGAGAGAGAGTGAGG
>NC_137916.1:30648714-30671214 GCF_963457725.1 Sprattus sprattus | reverse complement strand
TCTATCTATCTATCTATCTATCTATCTATATATCTATCTATCTATCTATCTATCTATCTATCTATCTATCTATCTATATATCGATCTATCTATATATCGATCTATCTATCTATCTATCTATCTATCTATCTATCTATCTATCTATCTATCTGATAGGTGAAAAATCACCCTAAGTTACTTCAGGACTCCGGAGCTGCATGAAAGTACATTTATTAGACAGACAAACAACAACAATTGCAATTGGGCTCCCCTCCCAGCCGAGGCTGACAGTGAAGCCCTGATAAACTCTTCGCACAAAGTTTATATAGTCAGAAGTTTAGCTTTGAGCAGGGATGATCACGTGGTGGATTTCTCACGTCCGAGGCTCCCTGTCTTGCAAGGATGGCAGTTTTGCACAAGGTCGGAAGAAGCACAGTTCCTTTCTTATCTCCTCTGGTCTAAACATGCTCTTGTTCATATGCAGACTTAGTGGCACCTAATATTCTAGTTACACACACACAGAGAAAAGCCACGCTCCTGCTTTCAGAAGCACATAATTCACAGGAATATATTCAAACAAGTCACTTGATTATTATATTCTTAAGTCATTTACAGTGTTTGGAAATAATCTCTATCACTATCTATCTTCATCTCATTTTTCCATATGATGGAATGTCTTGATAATTACTGAGTAAAGCCATCTTGGCTAGTGAGGTATTGCTTCTTAAAGATTTCTAAACCTGATTGTTCAAATCCTTGATTGTGATTGGCTAAAAGCCGTTGTAAAATCCAGCATTACAGCTTACAGCATTACATTCCAGCTTCGCGTCGTGCCTAACAACTCCCCTTACCTGTTCTAAAATCAGCGCAAAGCACGGCCTCTTGGGGCTTATTGCTTAAGTACAGTACGTACTAGAACTACTTGACTGCTTCCTGATAACGGTAACAAAGGTTCCAAAACAGTGGTCTTAATTTGATGCCTTCTAATGTGCCTTCACTGTCAGTTTGAACTGTGTCTGCCTCTGAGTATAGGTTGGAGGTATGCCTTGTTGTCTTAATGTCTTAATTAAGGCGAGCGCTCAGCAAACATCTAGATAATTAAAACAACTTTAATCTTAACTACCCGTCAATTGATCCTCTGTGGCCAGGAGAACAGCCTGGACCCTGGCGTTGACCGCGTTGAATTAAGCAACAACATCCTGTTGTCCGAGTGCTTCACCGACTCCATCCAGGCCCCGTCCAACATGGAGGAGACCCAGAGGAGTAGTGTGAGTTTCCTCTTCTATATTTTATACATTTTTTTTACATTTAGTCATTTAGGAGACGCTTTTATCCAAAGCGACTTACATGTGTTCACATTTCACATTTACACTGATGGCACACTGCACGTCAGGAGCAATTAGGGGTTCAGTGTCTTGCTCAAGGACGCTTATATCTTAAACTCGTATCTGTACAGCTAAACCTATCTCTCTCTTATCTACAGTACAGTATATATGAAATATGACACATTTCCTGTTTCAGTTACATTATAATGACTGCTTCAATTCAGTTAAATAAATCATTTTAAAATTATTAATCTTAAATTTTAAAAAACTTAAATTAAATGAACTGCCTGATGTTGCAGACCAGCTTTACCTAAGACTGATCTGTAACCTTAGGTAGACTTTTAATAAGTCTTTAAATAATGGTTTGATTTGGAATAGATCTAAACAGTCAATTCAAATAAACCTCACATGACTTGTTGTTAAAACATGTTGGTTTGTTTACTGTTCTAGCTGAACTAAAGGCTTTTAAACATTGAATACAGGGGTCTGGTAAATTAGCCTTTTTTCTGGTTGAATTTCCCCTAACTTTTAAGAGCACCAACTTCTGATGCAAGACTTTATACAAACAGCATAACCATTCAGTAATCCCGTTTTCAAACCGGGCCCACCCTATAATGGTTGGTTCCCTGGACAGATTCAAACCTGGCCCACCCTATAATGGTTGGTTCCCTCTGCAGGTTCAAACCGGGCCCACCCTATAATGTTTGGTTCCCTCGACAGGTTCAAACCGGGCCAACCCTATAATGTCTGGTTCCCTCCGCTGGTTCTGAGTGTTGTGCTGGCCCACCCTATAATGGTTGGTTCCCTCTGCAGGTTCAAACCGGGCCCACCCTATAATGTTTGGTTCCCTCGACAGGTTCAAACCGGGCCCACCCTATAATGTCTGGTTCCCTCCGCAGGTTCTGAGTGTTCTGCGGGTGTCCTACCAGCTGCTGGTGTCGTGGGAGTACCCCAGCCAGGCCTTCAGCGGAACCTTCACCAACAGCCTGAACCCCATGACCATCCGGGAACGCCTCACCGACCTGAAGATGGGCCTCCGCTTCATCATAATGGTAAGACATACAACAGGAACACCATCCATGACTAGCGGTCCAATCAGAATTACTCACAATCGGGGGGCTCTGTGGCGCAACCAGTAGCCTCGACCACATTGGGCTTGATGCCCATGGAGGACAGGGGTTCTTTTATAATATGTTCTGTTCTTGTGTTTTATTCTTATATTAGGTTCTATTCTTGTGTTCTATTCTTATACTATGTTATGTTCTTGTGTTCTATTCTTATATTATGTTCTATTCTTGTGTTCTATTCTTATATTATGTTCTATTCCTGTGTTCTATTCTTATACTATGTTCTATTCTTGTGTTCTATTCTTATATTATGTTCTATTCCTGTGTTCTATTCTTATATTATGTTCTATTTCTCTCAACCCCGAGGAGCACCAGATTGGCCATGCCATTGTTGAGGAGAATCTATCAGCCCCTGCCTTCTTTGACGAGTCTTCGCTGGACAATGGTTCCCCGGGGAAGATCTACTCCCTGATGGCCTGCTTCAGACGTGATATCCGCCGCGTAGAGACCTTCATTAGGGTCGCCTACTGCCGCGAGTCCCCGTGCTTTCCCTAGGGACACGTGGAGGACGACAAACCCCCTGCTGGCGTTACTTTCCCAGCCTTTCAAATATTACCACTTTCATATTTATTCCTTTCAGTCCTGGAGCAATCATATGTACATGAGTGGCGACTATGAGTGACAACCTAGTGGATTTGGTTTATACTGTGACAAGTGTTAGAGGTCATTGGTTTGAAATTTGTGATGTCTGTGTTGAAATGTAATTTATTAATTTGCCATGAAAAAAAACCCTACTGATTTCCATGATTTTAAAATATGCAAATTCTAGCTTTTAACACTGACAACCAGAGCCTGAATGCATATGATAATGTCTATTTAACTATGTTAAGTTTTGTCAGTCAGCTATTTTCATGATCCATGACTTTGCTCCATGTGTGTATGTAAAGAAATTAAATGTATTTTAATATTTCTTTAACTTATTTACTGCCTACTCTTTAGAGTATCTGTGCTAGATTGTCTAATAAACCTCTGCAATTCAAATAATGACTGGCTTTCATTTATCTCTAACACACCTGGGCACCTTTTACCAATTATGCACCTCACAACGTCTTCAGACACTTTGTGTACATTGCAAGCCTTCTAGTTTGCTACTAGTCTATACCATGTTTTTATGGTGAATACTTATATAGTAAGTCACAGGTTGTCAAAGAGGACCCAGGTTCAGCGGTGTAAGAAAGTAGAAGTATGGTGAGGTTAAGAGATCTTGGTAATATTAACTCTTTGCCACACCAGGCTATAAAGCAGGGGTGGGCAATTAATTTCCCCAAGGGGCCACAAGAGATAGTGGGACTGTTGTGGAGGGCCGGACCAATAGGCTGAACTCAATTCAGCATGACAAATTAGCATGTTTTTGCAGTATTAAAGGTGTGCCCAGACGACCAATACACATGGCACACACACACACACACAAGAGCAAGCTTGCAACGCAATAGTATAAGTATACAAATTAATAGTAATATCAATTTTTATCGTTTAACGTTTGATTCCTAATTTACCATTGACATCCACGGGCTGGTCAGGGACAGCCAAGGGGCCGCAAATGGCCCTGGGGCCGCACTTTGCCCAGGTCTGCTATAAAGGCTGCATCAGAGTCACTAAGATCAGGCAGGCATGCTTTTCACAAGTTGTGTGGATTTTGCGGCTGCTGTGAGGTGAAGATTGACATCTGGTGTTCAAACATTTGCCACCTGGGGGCGCCCTTTCCTTCATGAGGATGGAAGGAGGCCTTTCAGACTGATGGGGCATCACTGCTTTCAGTTCTGCTTGTACCAATCTGCTATCGTTATTGCTCTTTGTATGATGTGTCATTTTACAGCAGCCATGATTAAGTTTTAAGATAATAACCATGGAAACTATTAACTAAACCTACAAAAGACAGCAATGTCTAGCAATTTATCTCTCTCCCTTTCCTTCTGTCTTTCTTAACAAACCAACAAGACTGGTTTCATCTCTCTCAGTGCCAATGGTTAATTGTCACTATTGCGTTGTCTACCTCTGCCATTATGATTCGCCCTTACCTGAATACAAACGCTTCAAATCTCATATTTACTGGGATTGTGTTACATTTTAAAACATGCTAAGACAAGTGGTATGGATCTCTGTCAATACATAGCCAGTGGATGCAGTGATAAGACATAATTGCCTAAAATTAAAAGATACATTCTAGGGACAGACCTCAGTCACAGGAGTCGTGGCATAATCGTTAGCACCCCCCTCTCCGGTGTTCGAGGGGGTGGGTTCCTGTCCAGTGCAGGACTGTGTACAATTATATGAAATACTGTTACGCCCCCTGGTGGCGCGGAGTAGAAGGACACAACATAAGGCAACAGGTTGAGCAAGTGAGGGTGTAGTGACACAAAACCAGGAACCCAATATGCAATAAAAAAGTACTTTTTTTACAGAAAAGTAACCCAGGGACCAGAGGACTGTCAGTGGCACCAAATCAATAACATAACAAGAATGGGAGCATTCAGATAATGCAAACCTCTGCCTTGTCACCTTGACCTTTGACCTTGATATCTGAAAATCTAATCAATTATTGCCATTACACTACCCAATCTCCCCACAAAGTTTAATGGAAATCGGTCCATGCGTTTCTGCGTAATCCTGCTGACAAACAAACAAACAAACAGACAAACAAACAAACAAACAAACATACAGGGGTGAAAACATAACCTCCACCCCTATTGACAGGTGCACACCAAAGTTCAGCGGGTGGTGCTCACTCTAGACTGGGTTTAGTTCAGCGGGTGGTGCTCACTCTAGACTGGGTTTAGTTCAGCAGGTGGTGCTCACTCTAGACTGGGTTTAGTTCAGCAGGTGGTGCTCACTCTAGACTGGGTTTAGTTCAGCAGGTGGTGCTCACTCTAGACTGGGTTTAGTTCAGCGGGTGGTGCTCACTCTAGACTGGGTTTAGTTCAGCGGGTGGTGCTCACTCTAGACTGGGTTTAGTTCAGCGGGTGGTGCTCACTCTAGACTGGGTTTAGTTCAGCAGGTGGTGCTCACTCTAGACTGGGTTTAGTTCAGCAGGTGGTGCTCACTCTAGACTGGGTTTAGTTCAGCGGGTGGTGCTCACTCTAGACTGGGTTTAGTTCAGCGGGTGGTGCTCACTCTAGACTGGGTTTAGTTCAGCGGGTGGTGCTCACTCTAGACTGGGTTTAGTTCAGCGGGTGGTGCTCACTCTAGACTGGGTTTAGTTCAGCAGGTGGTGCTCACTCTAGACTGGGTTTAGTTCAGCAGGTGGTGCTCACTCTAGACTGGGTTTAGTTCAGCGGGTGGTGCTCACTCTAGACTGGGTTTAGTTCAGCGGGTGGTGCTCACTCTAGACTGGGTTTTTAACCAAAGGTAAACCTACGTGGACGTGACATGTAGACCCAGGATATTTTACCTATCCTCGTTTGTTCCTGTGCGCAAAACCAAAGAATTAACAAAAGATAAAACAAAAGTAGGCTGCTAACAACTAGTAAGTAAATTGTTAACTAATGCACAAAAAGATGGAAACTTCACATAACTAAAGATGAATCAATAAACAAGCCAAACCAACCAGAGTGCAACCAGAGCTCAACCCAAAAACATCTCTGTCCAACACAAACAAAGGACTGGGGTGGGGAATGGCTGAAGGGAGATTCGGAACAAGTGTGGTTGTTAAAAACGCTGCTCCCCCAGCTGCATCTAGCTGAGGCACCCCGCTGTTTGGGCCACTCACAGGACCTGGGGTGATAACAAGGTCAGACCAATCAGATCATCCCTAGGTTCTGTGGGGGGTTGTTTACAGTGGAATGTCACACCCCACGACAGTTTCAAGGCAGCCCCCATACGTTTGGGGACAGTTTCAAGTCTCCCCCTGAGGCATGTCCTGACATGCCTCTCAGCCCCTCTCTCCCTATATAATATAGCATACCTTCTCTCTGGCCATTTTGTTGGTCAAGAAGCTGGAGAGAAGAGCAGCAAGGAGTTTTGTGGGACAATTTATCAGAGACATTCAATTGCCGTGCATCATTGAGAACGTGAGTGTTTGTGTATATGTGTTATTTACTTGGTCGGTTTCATCGTGTATATATATATTCATTCTTGTTGTGCATAATTGTAAATATCTGTATGTCTTGTTATTATCATTTCATAGAAACCACGGTTCACTTCAGTCAATACACGGATTCATGTGTGTTAGAAGTCCCCTACAAGGATAATTCTAGCATTCATTACCCTGTTCATTCCATATCATCCTGTTCCATCAAGACTTCACTTTGTGTTGGCAATAAACATTTTTGGACATTGACATCTTGTACTGTTCTGACCGAACAGCCTGTGGCGATTGTCACTCATCATTTCAGTAACCAGCAATACAGTCCTTTTTGGGACTCATTCAATATCCCCTATTTTATAGTGCTGATTGATGACTGGAACCAAGTGGGCCCATCAGAGAAGAAGGAGAATAAAAACAGTAGGAGGAGATATATACAGTGTAGTCTCTTCTTCTACAAACACACTCTCACACACACACACACACACACACACACACACACACACACACACACACACACAGACACAAACAGTAGGGGGAGATATATACAGTGTAGTCTCTTCTTCTACAAACACACTCACACACACACACACACACACACACACACACACACACACACACACACACAGACACAGACACAAACAGTAGGGGGAGATATATACAGTGTAGTCTCTTCTTCTACAAACACACTCACACACACACACACACACACACACACACACACACACAAACAGTAGGGGGAGATATATACAGTGTAGTCTCTTCTTCTACAAACACACTCACACACACACACACACACACACACACACACACACACACACACACACACACAGACACAAACAGTAGGGGGAGATATATACAGTGTAGTCTCTTCTTCTACAAACACACTCACACACACACACACACACACACACACACACACACACACACACACACACACACACACACACACAGACACAAACAGTAGGGGGAGATATATATAGTGTAGTCTCTTCTTCTACAAACACACTCACACACACACACACACACACACACACACACACACACACACACACACACACACACACAAACAGTAGGGGGAGATATATACAGTGTAGTCTCTTCTTCTACAAACACACTCACACACACACACACACACACACACACACACACACACACACACACACACACACACACACAAACAGTAGGGGGAGATATATACAGTGTAGTCTCTTCTTCTACAAACACACACACACACACACACACACACACACACACACACACACACACACACACAGTAGGGGGAGATATATACAGTGTAGTCTCTTCTTCTTTTTATACTGCGACGATGGTTTTTGCCTCTTCATAGTTCTCTAGTCCTTCCTCGACGCTCACTTCGACACACACTCGACCGATACCCATCAATGCGTCATTTTTCCCTATATTTTGTGTCAAAATGTTGTATGTTGATAATATGATGAATGATGTGTAAGGT
The DNA here is from genome assembly GCF_963457725.1 of Sprattus sprattus. NCBI lineage: Eukaryota > Metazoa > Chordata > Actinopteri > Clupeiformes > Clupeidae > Sprattus > Sprattus sprattus. The sequence continues at coordinate 30,663,288 of NC_137916.1, read as the reverse complement.
GAGGTTATGTGTCATGTTGCATGTTGTAAGATTTTTTTTTTTATTGTCAAAATCTTTTGTTGGAGATATAGAAAGGGGGGCAAAAACTGTGTCCAGCGGTGGGGAATATTGGAGCTTGAGCAGCAAAGCCAATGTCTACTTCTCGATTGTAGAATAGCACATTTGGCTAATTTACACTTTCTGATAAGTATTCTACAGCAGGGGCATTACACAGGAGTGCTTTACAGCTTTCAAAGGCGGTTTGACACCTATATAGTATACAGTACATCTGTTTCCATACTGTGTTCTGTAGTACTTATGTTATGTGTAGTACTTAGTGTGTTCCTATGTTTTTATGTTATGTAGTAGTACTTACTTATTGTGTGTGTATGTTTGTGTTTTTATGTTTTTATGTTTACTGTATGCACCTATGCACCAGACCAAATTTCAGGTAGGCGCATACCTACTTGACAATAAATCTGTTTCTGATTCTGATTCTGATTCTGAACCGACCACACAAACTGTATCAAGGGACTGATCTAGTCAGTCAGTGGAGCTTCAAACACATTAAAACACATTAGCAACACATTAAAAACCTACCAGCTGGGCAGACTTTTATGTCAATGCTGACCACAGTTGGCATCACTACCCCAAATCCGACTTTAATGCATGTTTTGGTTTTTTTTTAGACCTGGCCAACAGAACCAAACTTGGGCAATGGCAGCAACACTTAGAAACTGTTTCTTGTGCATTTCACAACCGCATAAAGCCTGGAAGACATATTTTTTCTGACATTCGATAGAAAGCTGATGCACTGGAAAATAGATGATTGCTTCCGACAGAAGAACGTTTGTTCTCAGAGGCTTCCTCTTCGCTGTAGGGACATTTTATCTTTCAGTTGTCAAAAGTGGTGGAGATGAAATTAGTGTGTGTTTGCAAAAGTGGTGGTACTTGTCCCTCACAATGACACAGGTATGTGCATATATGTTGACCCTTTTGACTGCTGTTTGTTGACCTCTGTTTTAGAAGAGGCTTAGCAGGTATTTTTAATCAGAGATTGGTACTGCTGATTGTTGTCCTCTTCCGAATATAGAGGCATAGCAGGTTACATTTCCGGAGACTGCTGATTTTTGTCCACTACTGAGTTAGAGGCTTAGCAGGTCTCCGGGATATTTGAAGAGTTAATAAAACTTATATTTTTGAACCCTCACTCTGCCTGAGCTTTTTGGGCCAAACCCACATTTTGACGGCAACCGAGGCTCGGTCCGTCACAGTCCCCCACACTGACACTATGCCCCCCACACTGACACTATGCCCCCCACACTGACACTATGCCCCCCACACTGACACTATGCCCCCCACACTGACACTATGCCCCCCACACTGACACTATGCCCCCCACACTGACACTATGCCCCCCACACTGACACTATGCCCTTTGCTGCAGCACAGAACAGAACAGAGTCATTCCAGCGTCTTTTCATCGTTGGAAATCTCACACAGGTTGCCAGGCGCTGCCAGCCCACTTCTATTAATAAAGATCAAGACGTTTCACCTGAATCTATCCATTTAGACAACTTTCCGTAACTGTCCCAGTAAAAACATCACTCCAACCTAAATATTCAAGAGATGGATGTTTGTGTGTCCGATGTGTGTATGTGAATGAGAAACAGATTATATGGCCCTCAGTGGAAAATGTTGAATCTGATCTGTTTTCCTGACCTGATAAAGACCGAAAAACACCGTCTCTACAGACAGTTCATGAGGCAGAAGTGAGTTCACTGACGTCAACAGACCAGCTTGCTTGTTCTGTTTATTTAGGTAAATATGGCCAAACAGACGTTATTATTTTCAGATCTTGGTATGTTGCATATATGTGTTTTTGTGTGTGTGTACATGTATACTGTATATATATATACAGTACTGTGCAAAAGTTTTAGGCAGGTGTGAAAAAATGCTATGAACTAAGAATGCTTTGAAAAATGTAAACAATAAATGTTTATTTTTTATCCATTTACATGGTAAGACTGAGCACAGCAACAAGACACAACATAGTTATACTGCATCAGCAGGGTCTCTCCCAGACAAAGATTTCAAAGCAGACAGGGGTTTCAAAATGTGCAGTTCAAGCTCTTTTGAAGAAGACGTTGAGGATTGTAGACGCAGTGGTCAGCCAAGGAAACTTAATGCAGCTGATGAAAAACACATCAAGCTTATTTACCTTCGAAATCGGAAGATTTCAAGCAGTGGCATCAGCTCAGAACTGGCAGAAACCAGTGGTACCCAGGTACAGACATTTACTGTCCGGGGAAGTCTGGCCAGAAGTGGTCTTCATGGAAGAGTTGCAGCCAAAAAGCTCTACCCCGACAAGGGAACAAGGCCAAGTGACTGAACTAAGCACGAAAACATAGAAACTGGGGTGCAGAAACATGGCAGAAGGTGCTCTGGACTGATGAGTCAAAATTTGAAATATTTGGCTGTAGAAGAAGGCAGTTTGTTCGCCGAAGGGCTGGAGAGAGGTACAATAATGAGAGTCTGCAGGCAACAGTGAATCTTGGTAGAGGTTCCTTTCCAGTTTGGGGCTGCATTTCTGCAAGTGGAGTAGGAGATTTGGTCAGGATGAATGGTGTCCTCAATGCTGAGAAATACAGGCAGATACTAATCCATCATGCAATACCATCAGGGAGGCGTATGATTGGCACCAAATGTATTCTGCAGTAGGAACATAACCCAAAACATACAGCCAATGTCATTAACAACTATCTTCAGCTTAAAGAAGAACAGAAAGTCCTGCAAGTGATGGTATGACCCCCACAGAGCCCTGATCTCTACATCATCGAGTCTGTCTGGGTTTACATGAAGAGACAGAAGAATTTTAGGAAGCCTACATCCACAGAAGATCTCTGGTTAGTTCTCCAAAATGTTTGGAACAATTTTCCAGCCGAGTTCCTTCAAAAACTGTGCGCAAGTGTATCTGGAAGAATAGATGCTTTTTTGAAGGCAAAGGGTGGTCACACCTAATATTGATTTAATTTAGAATTTTCTTCTGTTCCTTCACTACATTTTGTTAATTTATGAAGAATTGATGAAAATAAACTGTTAACACTTTTTGAAAGCATTCTTAGTTTACAGCATTTTTTCACACCTGCCTAAAACTTTTGCACAGTACTGTATATATATATATATATAGATATAGATATATTATGGCAAACCAAACAGGAATTATTTATTGATTTGAAATGTATTGAAGGTCAGATATATATATATGCAATACATTCTGATATATTTACATAAAATGTGATATTTGTAGAATTAAGTCTGATATTTGCAATGAAGTCAAAAATATTTATGGAATAAACTCTCTAATTTATATAGATATATAAAATGAAGTCTGATATTTATACAATGACCTCTGATATATATATTTATAAATATTTTCTAATTGCATTTTATTATACAGCATAACCTGTTATAGCTATACTATGTGGATGTCAGGCTTTTATTAAGTTTAAAAAAAACCTACATATCCAAATAACTGTTGGTCTTTAGGAGTACATGCTTAGACTCCTGGGCTGAATAACAGATATTGACAGACTACATGAATAATAACATAGGAACATTGTCCACGCAAATACACACACATACACACACACAAACACACACACACACACACACACACACACACACACACACACACAAACACTCACACTCACACTCACACTCACACTCACACTCACACTCACACACAGACACAGACACAGACACAGACACAGACACACACACACACACACACACACACACACACACACACACACACACACACACACACAAACACACACACACACACACACACACACACACACACACACACACACAAAGACACATATCCACATAAGCGTCATGGAGCCTCTCCTGTTTCTTCTTATGATCAATGAATTCACGAGCAAAACCTGTATATAAAGCGTCACTCTAGACATATGACAACAAATTTCAGCTTTTCTTACAGAGAAGATCCTACACTCATCCTCACCGGCAAAATGACAAAAGGTAAGGACTTTTACCTTTCTGTAGCTAATAAAATGTAAGTAGTTATTTCATCTATAATGTTTTTTTCTGATTATCTACGATTTATCCATAACATATTAGCTCAGGTGCCATAGCAACCAAATATACAGTATCAGGGGCCTTGGAACTGCTCTTAAAAGCCTATGGATAAGATGTGTCCACTGTGATATCAAGTGCACTTTAGATAGCATTCATTTTCAATTATTGTGAAAAGTCAACTTTTTTTATGGCACTATTTTAAAAGTTTAATGAAATCACATGTTAGAGCAACCTGTACCCTAAGGCCTGTGTGTTGTGCTTCAAACAAGACTTCTTTGCAAGAGTCACACTGTGTTTAAAGACCTAAGGACTGTATTACGTCTGTTGGATGTGTTTCTAGCAGAGCATGAGTCAGTCATCCTTTCACAAATATCTTGTGTGTCTGTCTGTCTTGGAGATATATTGCTTTTTTTATCTTTTTTTTTCTTAACTTATGATATTTATGAATCTATTTATTGATTGTTATTTATTATTATTTAGCTGTGGAAGAAGTCTGTTGCTGCCTCTACTGTCTCGTTGTCTTTGTGGCAATGACAATAAAGTACTTTGAACTTTGAACTTTGAACTTGCACCGTGTGCTCAGGGGGCCTGCTGTTGTCGTTGCTGTTGCTGAACATCGCTGGAAGTGGTGCAGGTCTCATCAATAGTCAGCAAATGTTCAGCAACGCCGTCGTCCGTGTACAAGTCCTGCACGAGCTGGCTGCAAGAATGATCAATGAATTTGTGAGAATCCTCATCAGTTCTTTTTTTTTGTTCTCATTCTTGTTTCTGTGAAGTTTTTGCTTTGAAGGTAGTGCTGAATAGATTCGGAACTCTGATCATTGCCTTATTACACAGTCTATTATATAAATGTCAATATACAGAGTGTGCTATGACATCCATGGCTTGATTGACAGATAGGCAGGCACTGAGAGATAAAGGCAAGTAAAGTCACAGACAGAGAGACAGACAGATAAACAGTTAATAGAGTTCAGACACCAACACAAACCCTGTGCTTCTTTCCAGGAGGAGAACCTCTTCCCAGAGGACCGCAGGGCCCTGAGCCATATCCTTCCGCTCTCTCACTGCATCTCGGACTCCATTCCGGCTCCCAGCCACAAGACCCAGACCATGAGGAGCTCTGTGAGTCCAGTTGAGAGCCGGGGATCTCACCACTCGCCAGATAGCCTCACGCAGCGTCTGTGCTGCCTCTGGCTGTTTACAAAATATGAGATCCTGGAGGTCTCTTCTACCCAGATCTGAGCCACATCTGTTCCACACTCAGTGTGTGTAGTAAAGAAAGAGGGGGGGGGGGGGGGGGGGGGGGCTAGTCATCCATCCATATAAGATCTGGTTTTCCTTCAAGGCATTTTTCAAGGCATTGTAACTCTTACTCTTAGGCTGTTTGATGTCCTGATGAGGGGCACTTAAAAAGGCCAAACGCTGGTTTGCAGCTTTATAAACTCCTTCCTCTGCCTGCCCTGGTCTCTCGTCAGGTTCTCTTATAAACTCCTTCCTCTGCGTGGCCTGGTCTCTCGTCAGGTTCTCTTATAAACTCCTTCCTCTGCGTGGCCTGGTCTCTCGTCAGGTTCTCTTATAAACTCCTTCCTCTGCGTGGCCTGGTCTCTCGTCAGGTTCTCTTATAAACTCCTTCCTCTGCGTGGCCTGGTCTCTCGTCAGGTTCTCTTATAAACTCCTTCCTCTGCGTGGCCTGGTCTCTCGTCAGGTTCTCTTATAAACTCCTTCCTCTGCGTGGCCTGGTCTCTCGTCAGGTTCTCTTATAAACTCCGTCCTCTGCGTGGCCTGGTCTCTCGTCAGGTTCTCTTATAAACTCCTTCCTCTGCGTGGCCTGGTCTCTCGTCAGGTTCTCTTATAAACTCCTTCCTCTGCGTGGCCTGGTCTCTCGTCAGGTTCTCTTATAAACTCCTTCCTCTGCGTGGCCTGGTCTCTCGTCAGGTTCTCTTATAAACTCCTTCCTCTGCGTGGCCTGGTCTCTCGTCAGGTTCTCTTATAAACTCCTTCCTCTGCGTGGCCTGGTCTCTCGTCAGGTTCTCTTATAAACTCCTTCCTCTGCGTGGCCTGGTCTCTCGTCAGGTTCTCTTATAAACTCCTTCCTCTGCGTGGCCTGGTCTCTCGTCAGGTTCTCTTATAAACTCCTTCCTCTGCGTGGCCTGGTCTCTCGTCAGGTTCTCTTATAAACTCCTTCCTCTGCGTGGCCTGGTCTCTCGTCAGGTTCTCTTATAAACTCCGTCCTCTGCGTGCCCTGGTCTCTCGTCAGGTTCTCAGGCTGCTCCGAACGTCCTTCCGCCTCATCGAGACCTGGGAGTATCCGAGCCAGGAGTTTAGCGGAGCCTTCCTCAACACCCTGGGGCCCAACATCATCAGAGACAAGCTGAATGACCTGAAGATGGGCGTCAGCCTGCTCATTGGGGTATTCTATTCCATTTCAATGCTTTTCCATTATACCAAAAATATACTTTTTCAGTTATAACAGTGAATAAAAAGTAGCAAACTAAACTCACAAACCCGTCCGTACATCCTGCCCCACTCAGGACTCTCTGAACGGTCAACCCGACATGGAGGGCAACGACTCCCTGCCCCTGCCCTTTGAGGACTTCTACATGTACCTGGACGACACCGACCTGAGCAAGAGCTACCGCCTCATGGCATGTTTCCGCAAGGACATGCACCGCGTGGAGACCTTCATCCGCATGGCCAGCTGCCGTAGGGCTCCAGACTCCAACTGCACCCTATGAGAGCAGACCCCCTGCTGACCCCATGCTGACCCCCTGCTGACCCCATGCTGACCCCCTGCTGACCCCATGCTGACCAAACCCCACTTGTTGCTCTTTGCCCATGCTGACCAAACTCCAATCCTCTCCTCTCCTCTCCTCTCCTCTCCTCTCTTCCCCTCTCCTCTCCTCTCCTCTCCTCCTCTCCTCTCCTCTCCTCTCTTCCCCTCTCCTCTCCTCTCCTCTCCTTTCCTCTCCTATCCTCCTCTCCTCTCCTCTCTTCCCCTTTCCTCTCCTCTCCTCTCTTCCCCTCTCCTCTCCTCTCCTCTCCTCTCTTCCCCTCTCCTCTCCACTCCTCTCCTCTCCTCTCCTCTCCTCCTCTCCTCTCCTCTCTTCCCCTCTCCTCTCCTCTCCTCTCCTCTCCTCTCCTCTCCTCTCTGTGCTGACCAAACTCCACTCATTGCTCTTTGCACCTTCCCTACAACTTCGGCACGTTGCTCTTTCATCTTTTTTTTTTTCACTATAGGGGGCTAGTCATCACACTGGAGATGTAGTTTGAATAAGATTAGTTTTCAGTTAAGTAGGATTTGTTCCTTTTAAATGGTGTCCCCAGATCATTGCGTACTCTGGAATCAGATGCCTCCCAGAGTCAGTTCCCATCTGTTCTGTGATTGCTCTTGTGTTCTGTACTCTGTTGTGAAAGAACCATGCTTAGAGTATTAGCCTATACACAAGCTCAGAATGATGCTACGCATAAAAGTTTTTTTTTGTATTTTGCCTTCTGATGGACCATGACCATGAATGAATCAGCCTTTATTGTTAATTGAAAAATAAGTGTACGTATGTTTCCCTGTCTCTAAATGGAACCTTTATTACTGAATTAATTTACAAAAAAGTTACATGGAGCAGTAGTCGTGATGGTAAACCTCCCACTTGAGGTCATGCAAACCCAGTTAGTTTTTTTTTTTTTCAAAGTTTAATCTTTAATATTATTTAGCAGGTACTCTTATAAATGTCTGTGTAAGTGTGGTAGATATTTTCCAATAAAGATTTGCAGCACTCATGACAGCCTCTTTATTAATTCACATAAATATATGTATATACAGTATATTTCCTCTATTCGTCTTTGTTTTGGTCAAAACTACACAAATGTTTGCACTGAAATGATAATGCCTGATGCTGCTCGAAGATGATGACTTGCTCAGCCCTCAACACCTTTTGCAGCATTAGTGTATGTCAAATTGGTCTTTAAAGGTTAATAGGCCAGACGCTTTAAAGGCTACGTACGAAAGGAAATCAGACCCATATATCAAGGGGATACAGTTTTTTAGCCTAACAACTTTTGCATCATCAGTGTGTCAGTTTGGCCTATAGAGGTCAGTAGGCCACACACTTGAAAGGGTTGCAGACATTTCCCCTTTATTTCAGAATCTTGTTCTACACCTTTTAGTAAAGCAATCAGACCCCTACTTAAGTAATTAAAAATTGTACCTCATCGACATAGGGGTGAAATGTCTTTATTAAAAGGTGTAGGCCTAAGCCAATTGTTGTGTACGTGACGTACGCACCCTTTCAAGCATGAGGGCAACAATTCCCCAGTGTATGTCAACTCGGCCTATAGAAGAATAGGCCAAGCACTTAAAAAGGTTGGATAGCGTTTAATTTTACATTGGTGTTCTGCACTTTGAAACAATCAGATTTTACAATCTATGAACCTGTCATATTTAAGCAGTTAATATTTTTCCAGTTTGTCAATTTTTCAGGTGTCACCGAGTCCGTTCATTTTCATTTAAATGGATACGCTTCCTTCTTGAAAGTCAATGTTAAAACAACATTTTAGCTTATTCAATTCTCAATTCATGTGTATCCGATCAAATTGGCTATATGTTAGATACAAAATTATAACTTCCTGAATAATACAGCTATAGTAGGCTATGTTTGCTTGTACAAAGATGTAGAAACTATGTTCATATTTATAGAATATTCTGGTGTCTTTGATGTGAGGGTGCTTATATTAAGCATCTGGTTCAAAATTTGCTAAATTCATTTTTTTTCCCGTGTGCACTGTCAAGTTTACTTGACCGAAATCCGTGAAGTTAGTGAAAACAATATTACCTTTTAGATGTTCCCATGGAGATAATCAGTTGTTCGGTGTTTACCATGGTGCTTACCTGAGGTTTGGCAGAGGTGACGTTTGACAGATCATGTAACCTGGCATGAAGGTGTAGTCCCAGAGAATTGCACAAATGATGGGCAAACGTTATTTAATGTTTTTTTTTTTTTTTAAATATATATATATATATATATATATATATATATATATCTTTATTTCTTTGTTTTTGTTCTTATCACAACTTGGTTAACTTCATGGAGATGAGAGTTACGCGTCTCGCAAATATTCTAGGCAGCGCAATTCGCTGAAACATGGATAGATCTCCTCAAAGCCCGGTAACAAGCCTTCTTAAAGTTGTAGTATGTATTCATTTATTTTGACTTGCGATTGAATTTTGCAGTGACACGTTTGCATTCAATGGTGTGTTTAGTGCCGTAAGAAATTAGGTAAGCTTTATGTTTATGGTTTTCTGGTGTGGTTTGATACACCTCACTGTGACTAAAGCCTAGAAAATAAAGCTTAAGCTGACCACATTGGTGCAATGGGTCGATGTGTTAGGCCTAAATATGTACAATAAATGTAAAACTGCTTTCCCGCTATATAGATTAAACTACAGTAGATCATTACGTTCATGCTATTTTGTCGTAGTATTCTTGGGTTTTTACTTTGAATTTTTACCGCCTCCCATCCAGAATTTGCGACCGGAAGCGTCACGCTACTGTGGACCACGTTGGAGAAGTTGTTATACACGCCTGTCCCATAACCCTCTGTGCACTTCGAACTGAAACGTGGAAAGTATTTAATAACAAATACTATGGCAAACAAACGTCCTTAAAGTTAATTGGAGGCCCATATATACATTTTGTTGAAAGTCTCTAGAGTTTATACAATTGTTTTAAATCAGGCAGATGAAGGGGCAGTTGCTTGCGTTTCACCTGCGTTGTTTTGGGGTCCTTTCGCTACACAGTTCTGGTCATGGTGTGCAGTCGTGAAATCTTGCTCCATTGAATAAAGTAATAGGCATTTAGGGCGTAAATAGTTCCTCCGCTACGCAGGTGAGTTTTTAATTTCCCCCCTAAATGGTTTGGCTATTTTGCGCAAGTCATTCTTTCGTATGGTTATGCAGTTAATTTAATGTAATGTTCAACTTGTAGTAGTTACAGTTAGCTTCCAGGCTAATGTAACCTCGAGCTGGCTAGCTAGCCTAGAGTTAGCTAACAAACACGCCATTCGCTGGAAGGTAACAAGCTGTTTAGTATTTACCAGGTTTATTTAAAAAAAACTATAATGCTGAATGTTTTCAATAATACTCTGTAATGTGATCGGATTATAAAATGAAGAGCTGAACAGCTAGCGGAATCAGAGATGTCTGGTTATGGTCTAATGCAGTCCATATGATCTGTCTCTGTCTATGTCTCTGATCTGCATGTTTGTTAGGAAGTGCAAATATATAAATATCAATGCATGGACTCTGTACACACACAAAAACAAGTAGACTACAGAAAATAATAATATAAAATTAAATAAAACTAATGCTTCAGCCTATTGCGAATTTGAAAGTTATTGTTAGACTATACTGTAGAAATGTGAATGAATGTACATTGTACAGTGAGAGACGGGTGTTCCCTCTCCTGAAACCGAGCAGTCTCATTGGACAGGGTGATGGCAGATGGCAGCAATAATGTCCTGTTATCTCACGATCGCTATCAGTGTTCGTCTATCCACTTGGAGGATGTTTTAAAAACATACAAATGCATACTTCAATAATAGTTAAACATGCAAAACCTTAAACTGATGTATGTCACCACCACTTCTATTATTAAGACATGGAGGCCGATCTGTACGATGAGTTTGGCAATTACGTTGGGCCAGAGCTAGACTCGGACGAGGATGATGAGCTGGAAGCTGAGGACCGTGACGTTGATGAGGTGAGCCAACCATACACTCTTTATGGAAGCTACAGATGAGGTTTGGTTTGAACACTCTAGGGTTAGCCAACCATACACTCTTTATGGAAGCTACAGATGACCTTTTGAGCTGAGGTTTGGTTTGTACACTCTGATGTCTTATCTTGTCAATGTAACTTTCTTGGTTCTGATTTGTTTTAATTGGCACTTGTTTGCGTTGTTAGAATAGAAGTTAGAACATGTGATGGTGACTTGAGATTGGTGATGTGGTGGACCAGCACACACGTGAAAATAAAAATTGTGCATCAACGGTTATCATCTGCAGGTTGATGAGGATGATGAAGACGAGCAGGGGGATGAAGATGAGAATGTCCCTGGGATGGAGGTGGTCCTGCACGAGGACAAGAAGTATTACCCCACCGCAGAGGAGGTCTATGGACCAGAGGTGGAGACCATAGTCCAAGAGGAGGACTCACAACCTTTAACAGGTCAGACAGCTATGGCTGCACACACACACACCCTAGTACAACACAAAACACACACCTTTAACAGACACACACCCTAGTACAACACAAAACACACACCTTTAACAGGTCAGACAGCTAGAGCTGCACACACACACACACACTAGTACAACACTAAACACACACACCTTAAACAGTTCAGACAGCTATGGCTGCACACACACACACACACTAGTACAACACTAAACACACACACTAGTACAACACAAAACACACACCTTTAACAGGTCAGACAGCTAGAGCTGCAGAGACACACACACTAGTACAACACAAAACACACACCCTAGTACAACACAAAACACACACACTAGTACAACACTAAACACACACCCTAGTACAACACTAAACACACACCTTTAACTGGTCAGACAGCTATAGCTGCACACACACACACCCTAGTACAAGACAAATCACACACCTTAGTACAACACAAATCACACACCCTAGTACAAGACAAAACACACACCTTGAGACAGTAATTTGAACTGTAGGTCGTCAATACACACACACACCCACATGTACATGCACTGGCATGTTGCACACATGACTAAATGAAAAGGTAAACATTAAATCACTCTCTACCTCTTTGCTTCAATCAGAGCCCATCATTAAGCCTGTGAAGATCAAACAGTTCACCCTCATGGAGCAGGAGCTGCCAGCAACCGTCTATGACATGGAGTAAGTCGTGTTGCTGTGTTTGTGTTTATAAGGACAACATAAGTTCAGTGGATTGGTCAAATGTAAATTGGTGTTAGTGGTACAGTGGCGTTGGCCACTGAAGAATGCATATGTAAGTTGCGTCTAGTCAAATTAGAAGTTAAGCTAAAAACCAGACCTTTATGTTTTTATCTTTTACTTTTAAATGGTGTGTTTGCATGGAAATGTTTGAATGGCAATGCACTGCATTTTGTTGTCTCAGTACTCTGTGCAATGACAATATAGTTGAATCTAATCTAAAAAAAAACTAATAGTTGTTGTGTTTGGCCTTCAGGTTCCTGGCTGATCTAATGGACAATCCGGAGCTGATCAGGAACGTCACCCTGTGCGGTCACCTGCATCATGGAAAGGTTCGAGGTTCACACATTAACACACTTCTGTTGCTTGGCAGTACATATGTAATGAACAGTTATAATCAATAATAAGTGGTTATAATTGTATGCGTGTGTGTGTTTTTTTTCCACAGACATGTTTTGTGGACTGCTTGATTGAACAGACTCACCCAGAAATCAGGAAAAGAGATGATGCAGATGTAAGTGCACTCTGTTGACACACACACACACACACACACACACACACATACACACACTAAAGACTGATATGCACAAATAATCAGACATGTATTTTCACTTTTCACTGAGAGTCTTTTTTGTATTTTCTAATCCCTTTGTGTTATTGTCCCATCTGCAGCTTCGTTACACAGACATCCTCTTCACCGAACAGGAGGTGAGAGCCCTGACATATGCCTCTAAACCATACCTCGTGTGTGTGTGTGTGTGTGTGTGTGTGTGTGTGTGTGTGTGTGTGTGTGTGTGTGTGAGAATGAGCCCTGACATTTGTCTCTAAACCATACCGTGTGTGTGTGTGTGTGTGTGTGTGTGTGTGTGTGTGTGTGTGTGTGAATGAATAAAGCCTGTCTTAACTGTCATTAATATGTCATCTCTTAGAGAGGAGTGGGAATCAAGAGCAGCCCAGTCACAATGGTACTGCCAGACTCAAGAGGCAAATCCTACCTCTTCAACATCATGGACACGCCAGGTATAAACATCCATACGTACACTAGTGCACAAGGAAGCAGACATGATGATCGTTCACACACACACACACCCACACACCCACACACCCACACCCACACACACACACACACACACACACACACACACACACACACACACACATAGCGGGCTTGACTTAAGCGAAGGCTTTGGCCCAGTAGTTGAAGAGTCATTGAGTGTGTTCTGGTCACCCCACAGGTCATGTGAACTTCTCCGACGAGGTGACGGCGGGGATCCGCCTCTCGGACGGGATCGTTCTGTTTATCGACGCTGCAGAGGGCGTGAGTGCTGTTCAGCTTTATCCTTTCTCTCTGTGTGTGTGTGTGTGTGTGTGTGTGTGTTTGTGTGTGTGTGTGTGTGAGACTCTCTTCATCGACGCTGCAGAGGGTGTGAGTGCTGTTCAGCATATCCTTTCTCTCTGTGTGTGTGTGTGTGTGTGTGTGTGTGTGTGTAAGGGAGTTGTTTGAGGTGTGGCATGGCTGTATTCTTTGTGAGATGCTGGCTGTGTTGAACACCGTGTGTTCACGTGTGCCATTAGTTCCAGCCGAAGTTAAATACCAACTGTGTGTGTGTGTGTGTGTGTGTGTGTGTCTCTCTCTCTCCATCTAGGTGATGTTGAACACGGAGCGTCTGATCAAGCATGCGGTGCAGGAGCGTCTGGCCGTCACCATCTGCATCAACAAGATCGACCGTCTGATCGTGGAGCTCAAGCTGCCCCCCACGGACGCCTACTACAAGCTGCGCCACATCGTGGACGAGGTCAACGGCATGCTCAGGTACCCGCCCCCCCATGCCCATGTGTTGCTGTAGGCATGCTCAGGTACCCGCCCTGCTCCGTGCCCATGTGTTGCTGTAGGCATGCTCAGGTACCCGCCCTGCTGTGCCCATGTGTTGCTGTAGGCATGCTCAGGTACCCGCCCTGCTGTGCCCATGTGTTGCTGTAGGCATGCTCAGGTACCCGCCCTGCTGTGCCCATGTGTTGCTGTAGGCATGCTCAGGTACCCGCCCTGCTGTGTGTGTGGCTGTTGCCTGTGAGTGAGACAGGATCGGGCGGTATGTAGGAGGCATATTTAGGGCAGGGCATGCGCAGTCAAGGGAATTTATAATAATAAATAAAATAATAATAATTCATCTAATTTGTAGTGCACTCTACGTTCAAACAGAATCTCAGAGTGCTACATAGTTAAAAACAGCCCATAACAAAAGCATAGTTTAAAGAAAAAAAACATATTTTAAAAGCATAGCTAAAATAATAATACGTTTTTTTAAAAGTAGGAAACTCCTTTCTAAATAAAAAGGTTTTTAGGCCAGTCTTAAAACAGTCTAGTGTCTGTGCTCCCCTTAAGTGGTTCATTTAGGGGCCGGTAGACTCATGCATTGAGTTCTTTCGGTTTTCCTTTCCTTTCCTCTGTCCTGTGTTGACATGTGCCCTCTCCCTCTCTCCAGCACCTACTCCACAGATGA